>NC_138245.1:2480353-2517853 GCF_964197995.2 Scardinius erythrophthalmus
AGTATCCCTTTAATAAAGTAGTGTTTTCTGAGTCTGTCAGAGATGAAGTTGACTGACTCACGTATAGTGGAAGAGAGAGAAGCACGTCTAGTTAAACATGTCCTGCTAGTTTAGCTTCTGAACTTCACACACACACTTGGATGTGTGCCGAATAGTAGCGCACATTTATCTAGGTTAACATTAGAGCGCTTTTTCTTTCTGTGATCAGCCGACTAATAGTGTTGTTTTTGGCGGCCTGTTTTAGTTTTAGTTTTTGTCTAGTCTTTGTGTCAAGCTGTCATTTTAGTTTTTATTAGTTTTAGTCTCATTCATACTCTTTTTAGTCTAGTCAAGTTTCAGTCGATTAAAAGTCTGAGCATTTTAGTCTTATTTTAGTCAGAATTATCCATGACTATTTTCGTCTATTTTTAGTCGACGAAAACTGATGACATTTAGTCTAGTTTTAGTCAATGAAAATTGTATTCTAGTCTCTTTTTAGTAATGCAGTTCTATTTAACCCAGTCAATATAGTGTAGCCTACCACATGGAAAAATAGCAAAAGCAGAGAACAGAAAAGTAACACTCGTCTCATTCGTGGAGGTGGAAAAACAAGTTTTAAGTTTTAATTTAAAATGTTTGTTTTTAAAATGATTTTTTTGTTTTTAAAATGATTTTTTTAAATTATTTTTATATAAGTACATGGTTAAATATTTTACCACTTGCTTATAAATCTAGATAGAAGTAATGCATTGAATAATACGTGTATTATAAAAGTGAATTACGTCTATTAAAGAGAGTATATGTGTACAAAGAGAATCGCAATGCTGACAAAACTTTTTTTTTTAATAAAAGTAGCTGATAACTTCTGGATTTGAAATAAAAATAGAGAGTATGTGTTTGTGGTACAGCCGTGGATCAGTTACGCACTGCAAACGCAGCATATGTGGAAGCACTATAGCGCGTGCTGCTCCTGCACCATGTTACACACTGCACACGGAGTGTGTGTGAAACGGGCGTCAGACTTAACTTTGTTTGTTGTCGTTTACGCTAACTCACCGCAGCTGCATCTTCTAAATAATGCCGCGAGTGGGGCTTGAGGAAGTGACGTCGCCTGCGTCTGCGCAGTGAGACCTGATGCAGCCCCTGAAGTGAGACACGGGAAACAGAAATACTGCAAAATAATAATAACGCCACTAAACGAGACGAAATAACGTCATAACATTTCGTCTCGTCTCGTTTTGGTCAACATTTTAGCATAGTTTTTATTTTGTAAACCACATTTAGTCTCGTTTTTATTCGTCAACAATATTGCGTTATACATTTGATTATAGTTATGGTCACATGACCAGCATTTACGTTGCGTCTCGTCTCGTTTTCGTCACGTGATAAAGGTTCGTTGACGACGATATTTAGTCATAATTTTCGTTGAAAAATTAGAGATCGATCTTTTAATCCATGGTGTTTTCAGTTGATGCGTCACTAAACATCATTTGTAGCACTCCCACCATCTAATAATCACATTATCCGTTGCTTTTGATAAGAATTTAAGTATCAGCTTTCAAATCATGCCTCTTCCATCTCAAAATTTGCTCTTAAATTGAAATCGAATTGAGGTCGCAATGGAAACCGAGAGCTTGTGAATGGGAATAGAATCAGTCGTCAGATCTGCATCGGTTCCCAGCTCGAGTTTACATCACACATGTCTGAACACACACTTCATGTTTCTCAGATGAAGCCGGCATTAGGTGTCCTGATTCCTCTTCACAGAGCCTGAATAACTTGTGAGATGAAAGACTGATTGGAGGAACACATGGACAACAGCTCTAGAAACCTTTAGAGGAATAGTTCACCAAAAAATGATTCATTTATTCACCCCGAGGCGTTCCGAGATGCATATAACTTTCTTTCTTCAGCCAAAGAGAAATTGGGAGCAGGATTTTTCTCCATAAAATCCATATTTCGGCAGCTTTATTGGACTTTATTCAAAACGGTTGAGTTCATGACCTCTCGCATGACATATGCACATTACACCGAGGATACACGCATGAGTGGACCACTTAAAAAGTCAATCATTTTATCCTCTAAAAATGACATATTTAAATGTTTTTTCCTTGAAAAAAATCTCCATGCCTTTAAATAGCTTGAATGTAACTCGACACCCTTCCCTCATTTAGTATGTGGCGTAAATCCAGCTTTTAATGTTGTTTATGTGTCTATGTGGTGTTTTTAATATGCTTTAAGACAAACCATGTGTAAATTCATAAGTTGACAGCATTGCTGAGTATTTCCTCCTTAAAACTGCAGTGAACCAAAGACAGTCTCAAAAACACGCTTTGAAATCGCTGGTGTTTCTGACGTCACAAACTACCTTGTAACCAATCAGATCAACGTGTGATCGTCAACCAGTGGATCTCTGAGCTGAGTGAGTGAGTGGAGGCGGGGCTCATTTGCATATTCATAGAACCGCGCATACTAAATGAGGCAAGGGTGTCGAGTTACATTCAAGATATTTTAAGGCATGAACTTTTTTTTCCAATGAAAAAACTTTTAAATATGTAATTTTGGTGATCAAAGATGAGTTTTAAGGGATAAAATGATTAACTACAGGGGGACTTTAATTTCTCTTTGGCTGAGGAAAGAAAATCATATACATCTTGGATGGCTTTGGTGTGAAAGAAATGGTGGTTTATGTCAACGATTCCTTTAAGGGCCTTAAAGAACAAAGTTTTTTTCCCATTCTTCGCTTAGGGCTAAAAAGAAGTTTGAAATACCCTTGCAGTGAAATACTGTTAACCAACACGCAGACGGCGTCCACATGAATATGTAAATATGTGCTGTACACTTTCCTCTCAATAACTAAATAAACACAGCGGTGAGAGAACAGCGGTTCAGAAAGCATCTGATCGCAGCGATGTGGATGTGTTCACAGTCTCTCTGAGAGTCAGCATTACAGTCACGTCATGTTTATTCACTCAGCACTTTATACAGTAGATCTCATCCTTCCCTCGCCGCTCAAAATGACCCGAAGCCCTACAATTATAATTAATTTGTTTGTTTTTTTGTCGAGAAAGCTTATTTTATTTCATTTTGATTTTTAATGCAAATTTTTGGAGATTTTTTTGGTTATTTTGTATTTTATTTACCTTTTAAATTACTAGATTAGATCAATAAATAGTAATTTAAGCAAATTTCTCACATTCTTTCAACTTAAATTCAGAATAACTCACAATTTCATGCATAAACCTTTTAATTCAGCTCAAAATATCTTACACTGAGTGTCTTTGCCGAACTCTTAATTATATAACATGATATTCATGACTCTAGATGGCCTTATAGCTCTACATGGAGCAAATGAGCTGTTCCGCTGGGTCCTAACCTCCTGGGACCCAAGAATAGACTTTTGTCCACTGTAGTGGACATTATATTTTAGTGAATTTCTCTGACATCATACATGTCACATGACACAACCTGGGTGTCCTGTAAAGAGCACATTCAGGACTTTTCAGAGACACCAAATGTTTGGAGGTTTCACCATGAAAACAACTTCTCCTTGGTCTTTAAAAAATATCTGACATTAATTTAGTGATCAAATGTAGCATTCTTATGGAAATATGATAATATATTGTAATTATAATTTAAATTGGACTACTTTTCAAATTGTATTTCATAAAACAACATCTCAGGAAAATGTTAAGGGGTTTCAAATAAAAAAAATACTTTCTGTTACAGAACAGGGCATTGATTTCATACGTGTCTACTGTAGAGACATCAGGACTTAAATCATGTTTATCAGGCATTTTGTGAGACACAACAAGTGAATATGGAAATAAATTATACATCAATATTCCTATGAAATATTAGATATTATTATTAAAATGTTGCCAATTATTACTCCAATTATTACACTTCTTTTTTCATTAAATGTTGCTCCAAGAACACATTAAGGTGCACATTAGATACAGTTTATATATACATTGCATTGAATGGGAATATTAATTTATGGACATTTTACCCACATATTGCATAATGTAAAATGGTGTATCAATTCATTCCGTTATTTCTTTCATAACATAGTTGAGAATAATCTTCATACAAATTTTGGTTGAAAAAATCCTGAAACCCCCAAATGTATTGGTGATTGGGAAAAAAATCCCATTGTTTTTGCCTATACATATAATTTCATGTCATTTTATTTTTTAAACAACTTAGTCCTGGCGTCCACTACAGAGGACATAGCATAACTTATGAATAAAATATTATTTTGCAAAAATGTTTTTTTTACCATTTGTTTATTGTGATCTAAACAGTGTGATGACATGGAAAAAAACTAAATTCAAAAAACTTTTTTTTTCTGGGTCCCAGGAGGCTAAAGTCAGTTTCTTCAGTATGCATTCAGAAACACATGTAGATATTTATAAAATAATTTTTTGGTAAAGTTTTAGCATTTTTAGGTTTTTCTATGTGTACTGAAGCATTCCTCACATTCCTAAGGGGGTCAAATTTGTTACTTTTTAAATCCTCAAATCCATTAATTTGTGTGTGTGTGTGTGTGTGTGTATTCGTGGTTCAAGTGCAACAAAAGTCCTAAGGTCTTGGACCCCTCTGATGAACACTCAAAAAAAAAATGTTTCAGGTCAAAATGAGCCACGGGACGGATGCTGGTTTTACTGTAGTTGACAGCGACACTGACAGTCTCCGTCTGTAGTTTATATCCGCTGCTTTATTCTGTCTCTGCCGCTGCTGTGGATGAAGTTACGGGGTTATAAACCACCGCCTGAGCCGGTAACACTCACCGCATGCTGTGTGTGTGTGTGTGTGTGTGTGTGTGTGTGTGTGTGTGTGTGTGTGTGTGTGCGCGGACACTGAACACCTGTCACATGCATCATGTGTCTGATTCAGTGTGTAGACTGGTCGTTTCCAGTGTGCATGTCATCGCTTTACTTCATTCCCACAGTTCACTGCGAACGATACACTCTCCTGCTGCATTGGGTTCAAAGGTCATGTGACCAATCGCGCCTCATGTAGTGGCTCATGGTCTGTCATGCATGTGCTGTGACTCATGTTTTCATCTTGTTTTATGTGTGTGTGTGTGTGTGTGTGTGTGTGTGTATGATCGGGCTGGGCAACGATTAATCGCATCCAAAATAAAAGTTTGTGTTTCCATAATATATGTGTGTGTACTGGGCATAAATATATACACACACATGCATGTATTTAAGAAATATTAGCATGTAATTTATATTATATAAATATTTTCTATATAAATAAAAAAAATCTTAAATGTATACATGCATGTGTGTGTATTTATTTATACACAGTACACACATATATTATGGAAACACAAACTTTTATTTTGGATGCGATTAATGGTTGCCCAGCCCTAATGATATAGGTCATATTCTGTGTGTGTGTGTGTGTGTGTGTGTGTGTGTGTGTGTGTGTTCACTCTTCTGTTTCTCTCTCAGGCTACTGAATTGGGCCAGACGTTGAATGACAGTGTCATCAAGCCCACACAAGAGAAGGTAACATCATGTTTGTAACTCGTCTGGTTATTACATTTTCCACATGGATGTCACACAAATACATTTTATATCCACGTAAATTCATCCAGGTTTAAAAATGGATACTACCATTAAAAAGTTTAGTTTATGTTTTAAAAGAAATCTCTTCTGCTCACCAAGGCTGCATTTATTTAATCAAAAATACAGTAAAAACAGTGAAATATTATTACAATTTAAAACGGCTGAAATATCAGCATCATTACTCCAGTCTTCAGTGTCACATGATCCTTCAGAAATCACTCTGATATGATGATTTGATTCTCAAGAAACATTCATTATTATTATCAGTGTTGAACACAGTTTTGCTGCTGCAGATTTTTGTAGAAATCGTGATACATTTTATTTTTCAGGATTCTTTGATGAATAGAAAGTTCAAAAGAACAGCATTTATTCGAAATAGAATCTTTTGTAACATTATAAATGTCTTCACTGTCACTTTTGATCAATTTAATACGTCCTTGATGAATAAAAGTATTAATTTTATTTATAAAAAAAAATAAAATGTCAAAACCCAACCTTAAAGCTACACTGTGTGATAATTTCCCCCATCTAGCGGTGAAATTGTATATGACTACCCAGTGAATATTACGGTGGCCGTATTATTCCAAGATTAACATGGCTTCCAGTTCGACTTCGTCCAATTGCGCCTTTAAAACTGTTCATCACCTGTGATCCGTCGCAGCACAGATTTATGTTACAAGGTAAACAATACTTTTTCACCATTGACGCGAGGAAAAGTAACGCAAGTTATACTAGAGGTCGTTCTGCCGTTATGCACAACCACGCTATGGTTAGACAAGCAACTATAAAACTTTGAATTTACACAAATAGGCTGAATTACCTGTCGAGAAGAAAGCAGGCAACTTCGCCGTCCGTTTTAAAATCTTTGCTCCTCATGAGCTCTTTCCATCTGGGAAAAGTTACTCCAGTATTGACTTTGGTCTTGCTGATTTGCCTGTCGCGTTGACGTTTTAATTCTCTCTTTCGCTTCCTTGGCGACTCTGCTACATGTCCTCGAAAATAGGCCTGATCCTCCATCAGCAATCTTTCAAATCTGCCGGCAGTCACGAGTAATCTCCCCTCGCATTCGTCTCTGTGTCACTGAGTGTAAAACGCGAAAGGCGAAGCTTGAATTTACAGGTATGTCCCTCTTTGGCTAATGTAGTTTCAAGATGGAGGGGCAACATGGCGACCGGCATTCGAACCCCTGACCCGTATGTACTTTCAATGGCAGATTATAAACTTACGAGAATACTTTATTACTTGAAAGAAGTAAATATACATTAATGAGCACATATATTTTTGAAAGAACTAAGTGTTTTTTTGCTAAGAATCAACTAAAAAATTACACAGTGTAGCTTTAAGGTTAGTCATGAATTCCAGTATTTCTCGCTGGTCACATGTGCTGCGACCCGAATCCACATGTTAGTTGATGACCTTTTATCCCCATGAATCAAACGTAAAAAACGTCATTAGACATAACTGTGACCATCATTGACCATCAAGAAATCTCTTTAATCTTTTTAAATGAAAAGAGGAGACAAATTATTCTCTACTAGTCTCTACTATGTTTGCGGTTGCCAGATGCCAAGATTTGAAATCCCCCAATCAGAGCTTTTCTCTTGATACATTTTCTGCCCGGTGCTTTACTTAATATTTACAATCTGGGAACCATGAGCATGATCTGAAAACACTCTTGCTTGTACTCGAGGTAAATCATCACCACCGTCTGTCGAACTAATGACATCATCATCAGCTATGATGACACACGACCGCTTTCACATTACCAGTGTTTCATGCGAACCACGTCCAGTTCAGTGTGAAAGAACCTTTAAACTGCTCACTGTGAGCTGAGGTGCAGCAGAGGTTGTGGGGTAAGATGTGCCAGCGACTCAATTATAGAGGACCTATTTTTCCCTTCAACAAAGTTCACCAGGAGCAGCGTGTTGTGATTGGTCGAGCGCTTCAAGTGTGTTTGGGAAATGTCCCGCCCCTTACACACTACTAACTAACTCAGCCAGGCCCCGCCCCTTTATTCTGCGCATTAAAAGGATAGTTCGGCCAAAAATGATATTAAACCCATGATTTACTCACCCTCA
The DNA here is from genome assembly GCF_964197995.2 of Scardinius erythrophthalmus. NCBI lineage: Eukaryota > Metazoa > Chordata > Actinopteri > Cypriniformes > Leuciscidae > Scardinius > Scardinius erythrophthalmus. Next base: position 2,487,993 of record NC_138245.1, read on the forward strand.
AGCCGTTCGAGATGCATATGTCATCAGACGAAGACGAACACATTTTCAGTTATTTTAGAAAATGTCTTGATGTCTTGAAAATGATTGACATATGCATCTCGAACGGCTTGAGGGTGAGTAATTCATGGGTTTAATTTAATTTTTGGCCGAACTATCCCTTTAATTATTTAAATGAGGAATATTTTGCTGTAAATTGTCAATTAAAAAAAATGGGATAAAGCTAATAAAGATAGCTAAAATAGTCATGTCTTATGCAAAGTCATTTATTATTTTCTAGGAGTGTCACAGTATATCGCTATACAAAAATGCTACAATATGTATCGCGGATGGTGACTATGTATGTATTGTGGGTAGATCACCCAAAATGAAAATTACTTTCAAGTTTTGAGAGATTTTTAGTGTCAGAACTACTTTAAACTACTATATAATGTTGAATATAAAGCAGTGGGGGATATGTGTGGGTCCTGATAATGCCAAATGTCTGATGTTCCCAGTAAAAGTGTCCTACATTATTATAAATATATCTAGTCAGTGACAGTGAAAGCATATTCATCTACAATAATACAGTGTTTTCAGCTTCAGAATCATGAATATTGTTATTCTGGTGTCTCTATTGTCCTGCATTGGGTTTCAAGACTATTCATTTACACATTTAATGTTTTAGCTTAACTTAATTTTTTGTAAACCTTTTATCATATGTCTTGGAGTATCACAATAAAATATCAGTATCGTGATATGTATCGAATCGTGACAGGAGGGTATCGTTACACTCCTAATAATTTCTTTTGATTTCGTGGTGAAATGTTTTTATGTGAATCTCACTGAACTCACTGCAAACATCATGAATCCGGTTGTTGTTCTGCCGAGTGTGAAGTGTGTCGGTCACGTGTCGATCGCGTTCACACACAGTGCGTTTCTGCTGACTCGTCTAGGTGAAGGAGGGGAAGTTGTTTGATGAAATGGCCGTCGGCATCACAGGTCTGGCCTCTAAGGTACGAGTCTGAGGTGTTTCTCACACACACTTCTGCTCACACTCATCTGACGCCTCGCTGATGTTCAGCGGCGCGTCGTGATCTGGGTCAGGCGAGGAGTGTGTGAGAGAAACCATGTGCTCTTTCTGTGTCTCAACTCACTCTTCTTTCTCTCTTTGCTTTTCTTGCTGGCATTGTGGTTATGGTGGTGAGTATGATGATCTAGAAATAACGTAATCATGAGAAGGAAGTGTGTGCGAATAAATCAGTAATCATGGATGCTTGCGTTAAAGACCCCATGAAACACTTTTTAAATGTACAGTCTCTGGTGGGATGACAGACCAAGATACGACTGACATTGAGCATCTCATCAGGCTTTATGTGGCGCTTCTCCAACCTTATGGATATTAAACAACAAATGCAAATGCCACAAACTCTCTCTAATGTTATGCCAAAACTTCATGTTTCTATGGAAAATGTTAAAAATTCTCATCAGGTTATTTCATGGGGTCTTTAAATCGTCTCATATCTCAAGTTATGTGAGGATTAAACCGAATAACCTAAAGGCCCTTTCACACCACAGCAGAGAAACATGATCATTGGACTGTTCACACTGAGCATGAAGCTGCAAACTAATGAAACACAGTGCTAAATCATCAAGATCAGCAGCGCAAACACTGATTAATAAAGTGAGATTAAATCCATGAAGTCTATTTGTCTGTTATGAATGCATTATGGCATTATTGAAAGTTTATATTTACCTGGGTGTCTGATTTATCTGCTGAATATCTGTCGGCTGTGAAAGGGTCTTAAAACACTGTGATTTGATCCTGTCTGTGTAATCGAATGGCTTCGAGTCAGTGGGGTTAAAGGGATAGTTCACTCAAAAGTGAAAATGATCCCATGATTTACTCGCCCTCAAGCAATCATATGACATACTTCTTGCAGATTAATATAATTGAAAGTTATATTGAAAAATGTCCTGGCTCTTCCTAGCTTTATAATGACAGTGAATGGAGCATGAGATTTTGAAGCCATTTTATGATGGACAGATGCACTTTTATGATGGATAGATGCACTTTTATGATGGATAGATGCACTTTTATGATGGATAGATGCACTTTTATGATGGATAGATGCACTTTTATGATGGATAGATGCACTTTTATGATGATAGATGCACTTTTATGATGGATAGATGCACTTTTATGATGGACAGATGCACTTTTATGATGGATAGATGCGTTTTTATGATGATAGATGCACTTTTATGATGGATAGATGCACTTTTATGATGGATAGATGCGTTTTTATGGTGGACAGATGCGCTTTTATGATGGACAGATGCACTTTTATGATGATAGATGCACTTTTATGATGGACAGATGCACTTTTATGATGATAGATGCACTTTTATGATGGATAGATGCACTTTTATGATGGATAGATGCGTTTTTATGGTGGACAGATGCGCTTTTATGATGGACAGATGCACTTTTATGATGATAGATGCACTTTTATGATGGATAGATGCACTTTTATGATGGATAGATGCGTTTTTATGGTGGACAGATGCGCTTTTATGATGGATAGATGCACTTTTATGATGGACAGATGCACTTTTATGGTGGACAGATGCGCAGATGCACTTTTATGATGGACAGATGCACTTTTATGGTGGACAGATGCGCAGATGCACTTTTATGATGGACAGATGCACTTTTATGATGATAGATGCACTTTTATGATGGACAGATGCACTTTTATGATGATAGATGTACTTTTATGATGGACAGATGCACTTTTATCATGGATAGATGCACTTTTATGATGGACAGATGCACTTTTATGATGATAGATGCACTTTTATGGTGGACAGATGCGCTTTTATGATGGACAGATGCACTTTTATGATGGACAGATGCACTTTTATGATGATAGATGCACTTTTATGATGGACAGATGCACTTTTATGGTGGACAGATTCGCAGATGCACTTTTATGATGGACAGATGCACTTTTATGATGGACAGATGCACTTTTATGATGGACAGATGCACTTTTATGATGATAGATGCACTTTTATGATGGACAGATGCACTTTTATGATGATAGATGTACTTTTATGATGGACAGATGCACTTTTATGATGGACAGATGCACTTTTATGATGATAGATGCACTTTTATGATGGACAGATGCACTTTTATGTTGGACAGATGCACTTTTATGATGGACAGATGCACTTTTATGATGGACAGATGCACTTTTATGTTGGACAGATGCGCTTTTATGATGGACAGATGCACTTTTATCATGATAGATGCACTTTTATGATGGACAGATGCACTTTTATGATGGACAGATGCACTTTTATGATGATAGATGCACTTTTATGATGGATAGATGCACTTTTATGATGGATAGATGCGTTTTTATGGTGGACAGATGCGCTTTTATGATGGACAGATGCACTTTTATGATGATAGATGCACTTTTATGATGGACAGATGCACTTTTATGGTGGACAGATGCGCAGATGCACTTTTATGATGGACAGATGCACTTTTATGATGATAGATGCACTTTTATGATGGACAGATGCACTTTTATGATGATAGATGTACTTTTATGATGGACAGATGCACTTTTATGATGGACAGATGCACTTTTATGATGATAGATGCACTTTTATGATGGACAGATGCACTTTTATGATGATAGATGCACTTTTATGATGGACAGATGCACTTTTATGTTGGACAGATGCGCTTTTATGATGGACAGATGCGCTTTTATGATGGACAGATGCACTTTTATCATGATAGATGCACTTTTATGATGGACAGATGCACTTTTATGATGGACAGATGCACTTTTATGATGATAGATGCACTTTTATGATGGATAGATGCACTTTTATGATGGATAGATGCGTTTTTATGGTGGACAGATGCGCTTTTATGATGGACAGATGCACTTTTATGATGATAGATGCACTTTTATGATGGACAGATGCACTTTTATGGTGGACAGATGCGCAGATGCACTTTTATGATGGACAGATGCACTTTTATGATGATAGATGTACTTTTATGATGGACAGATGCGCTTTTATGATGGACAGATGCACTTTTATGATGATAGATGTACTTTTATGATGGATAGATGCACTTTTATGATGGACAGATGCACTTTTATGATGATAGATGCACTTTTATGGTGGACAGATGCGCTTTTATGATGGACAGATGCACTTTTATGATGGACAGATGCACTTTTATGATGATAGATGCACTTTTATGATGGACAGATGCACTTTTATGGTGGACAGATGCGCAGATGCACTTTTATGATGGACAGATGCACTTTTATGATGATAGATGCACTTTTATGATGGACAGATGCACTTTTATGATGATAGATGTACTTTTATGATGGACAGATGCACTTTTATGATGGACAGATGCACTTTTATGATGATAGATGCACTTTTATGATGGACAGATGCACTTTTATGATGATAGATGCACTTTTATGATGGACAGATGCACTTTTATGTTGGACAGATGCGCTTTTATGATGGACAGATGCACTTTTATGATGGACAGATGCACTTTTATGATGATAGATGCACTTTTATGATGGACAGATGCACTTTTATGATGATAGATGCACTTTTATGATGGACAGATGCACTTTTATGGTGGACAGATGCGCAGATGCACTTTTATGATGGACAGATGCACTTTTATGATGATAGATGCACTTTTATGATGGACAGATGCACTTTTATGATGATAGATGTACTTTTATGATGGACAGATGCACTTTTATAATGGACAGATGCACTTTTATGATGGACAGATGCACTTTTATGATGATAGATGCACTTTTATGATGGACAGATGCACTTTTATGTTGGACAGATGCGCTTTTATGATGGACAGATGCACTTTTATGATGGACAGATGCACTTTTATGATGGACAGATGCACTTTTATGATGGACAGATGCACTTTTATGATGATAGATGTACTTTTATCATGGATAGATGCACTTTTATGATGGACAGATGCACTTTTATGATGATAGATGCGCTTTTATGGTGGACAGATGCGCTTTTATGATGGACAGATGCACTTTTATGATGATAGATGCACTTTTATGATGGACAGATGCACTTTTATGGTGGACAGATGCGCAGATGCACTTTTATGATGGACAGATGCACTTTTATGATGATAGATGCACTTTTATGATGGACAGATGCACTTTTATGATGATAGATGTACTTTTATGATGGACAGATGCACTTTTATGATGGACAGATGCACTTTTATGATGATAGATGCACTTTTATGATGGACAGATGCACTTTTATGATGATAGATGCACTTTTATGATGGACAGATGCACTTTTATGTTGGACAGATGCGCTTTTATGATGGACAGATGCACTTTTATGATGGACAGATGCACTTTTATGATGATAGATGCACTTTTATGATGGACAGATGCACTTTTATGATGATAGATGCACTTTTATGATGGACAGATGCACTTTTATGGTGGACAGATGCGCAGATGCACTTTTATGATGGACAGATGCACTTTTATGATGATAGATGCACTTTTATGATGGACAGATTGTCACAGTGTCTGGTTTGTGTTTTTCTGGTATCCACTTGAGGTCCTCTTCCCCACGGTGTCATCCACATATTGAACTACATTCCCCACAATCCTTGTCTGTACCAATCACTGTTAATTACACTCAGCTCTCCGTCATCATTGTTTCAGCTGTTCCCTGTTTCATTGTTAGTTTCCCTGTGTATATAACCCTGTCTGTTTTAGTATGTGTCACGGAGTCCTTGTATTTTTCACAGCCACTTCGGTATTCTGTTTCCTGCCTGTTCTTGTTTGTGTCTCGTTTTGGATTGCCTATTCGGATTTTGACCCATGCCTGGACTTGACTACTGATTTTGGATTTCCCTTTAATAAATACTTACCAGATGCACTTTTATGATGATAGATGCACTTTTATGATGGACAGATGCACTTTTATGATGGACAGATGCACTTTTATGATGGACAGATGCACTTTTATGATGGACAGATGCACTTTTATGATGATAGATGCACTTTTATGATGGACAGATGCACTTTTATGATGGACAGATGCGCTTTTATGATGGACAGATGCACTTTTATGATGGACAGATGCACTTTTATGATGATAGATGCACTTTTATGATGGACAGATGCACTTTTATGATGGATAGATGCACTTTTATGATGGACAGATGCACTTTTATGATGGATAGATGCACTTTTATGATGGACAGATGCACTTTTATGATGATAGATGCACTTTTATGATGGACAGATGCACTTTTATGATGATAGATGCACTTTTATGATGGACAGATGCACTTTTATGATGATAGATGCACTTTTATGATGGATTGATGCTTGATTTTGGGCTTAAAAATCTCATCCTCCATTCACTGCCATTATAAAGCTTGGAAGAGCCAGAATATTTTTGATCATAACTCCGTCATATTCGTCATCACATACACCTAGGAAGACTCGAGGGCGAGTAAAGCATGGGATAATTTTTAAATGTTTGTGTGAACTTTCCCTTTAAGTCGCTCTGTGTTCGTTCAGGTTCAGGGTGCAGGTGCTAAAGGCTGGAAGGATATGACATCGTTCTTCGGTGGGAAACAAGACGCCGCTGATGATGGGTAATTATACTTTTATTCAACAAGGATCGAACAAATGGTTACACTTTATTTTAAGGTGTCATCGTTACAGTGTAATTATATATTTAAGTACTGAGTAATAATAATCAACTACATGTACTTACTATAGGGTTAGGGTAGGGTTAGGATTTGTCTGAAGGTTAGTTGCATGTAATTATTCCTATTTTACTGTCATTACTATGGTAAATACACACAACATTGGTGGCCAAAATTATTAGAACACCTGACAGATCTGAAAATATTGATTTATTTATTTTTTTGCCTCATAATGTTCATGAAACATGCAGATGGTTGCTCTGAGCACAACAAATATCAGATGAAGTGAGTCGTAATGTTTTTATCCACTTTTAACTTTAATATTTGGTATGTCCACCTTTTGCAGCAATTACAGCATCACATCTCTCAGGCATAGTGCCAATATATTTCCTGAGAACTTCCACACTAATGTTCTCCCATGCCTTCTGCAACTGAAGCCCAAGGCTTTCCTTTGAATGTGCAATAGATCTGTCCCGTTTATTTTCCAACTCGCCCCAAATTTGCTCGATGGGGTTGAAGTCGGGACTTTGACGGGCCAGTCCATCATTTTCAGTGTTCCAGCAGATTCCTTCTGTCACGGGTAGTTCTGGCAATAGTTAGAAGAATGGGTAACACTTTATTTTACAGTGTCCTTTTTACATATGTTACATGTACTTACCAGAGTAATAACAGTAAATGATGCATAATTACATGCAACTAACCCTCAACCAAACCCTAACCCTATAGTATGTACATGTAGTTAATTAATATCACTCAGTGCTTAAATATATAATTACACTGACAACGACACCTATATATAAAGTGTAACCGACGAATGTTTATGGTCATTGTCCTCTTGGAAAATAACAACTGAAACTCTTAAATAATAAGTTTGGCCACCACTGTATGTAACAAGGACACTGTAAAATAAAGTGTTACCAAATAAATTGATCAAAATCGTTGTTAAAAATTCTACTTTTATATATTTAAGTGCTGAGTAATATTAATTAACTTCATGTACTTACTATAGGGTTAGGGTTTGGTTTAGGGTTAGTTGCATGTAATTACGCATAATTTACTGTTATTACTATGGTGAGTACATGTAACAAGGACACTCAATAAAGTGTAACCAATCACTTTTTGCTGATTTTTGTTTTTGTTTCTTCAGTTCTGCTTATGAAGAAGGTTATCAGAACCAGGATACCTTCGGCACTCAAGCTCCTAAGAAGGACTTCTGGGAAACTTTCGGGAGTGGCGCGTCTCCCAGTGATTCTGTGGAGAAGAGCTGGAGCATGGAGGCTCACGCCGACAATAAGAACAGTGCCGGAGAGAGCTGGGACACCTGGGACAACGACTGGGAGAAAGCTGGAGGCGCAGAGAACAAGAAGAGCCCGTCGAAACCCAACGAGGACTCCTGGGACAACAGCGGCTGGTAGACCGGCTCGAACACACCTCTGACGCTCGTCGCCTCGCTCGTCGTCCTTCGTTTAATGTTGAGAATGAGTTTATAAAGGTCTTTCCGACCCTTTCTCTGTCCATGATGGAGATGTTTGATATCACAGTGTAATGTTTCATGTCGACACCAGCAGAGATCTGCATGTCATCTGCTGTTTGTGGTCTGTGGATCATAAACTTTCTGAAAATGTGAGCGGATCGCAGTGGCTTTCCTTCGTCATGACTGACTCTGTTTGTCTGTCTGTTCATGAATTTTTGTTTTATACGTATATATGACAGATTCCTATAAAAAAAAAAAAGCATTTTTATCAGCAGAATCATTCAGTCGTCATAAATCATCCTGTTTATTATGCGTTCATGTTGATATTATGTCATCCTGTTAATTATGTAATCATGACAATAACCAAACGTTTGTCAGTAGAAGCATGAAACATTTAGTTACGATCCCTCAGTTCGACATCATCACCTCACGGCCTTTTGTGGAAATCGCTGGTATTTTTAAAAGCATTTTGGGCGTTTATAATCATGCTGTGTATTCTGTTCGTTCATTTGTTTCTGTAGTGAATGCTGCGTGTTGTTCATGTCGTCATTCCAGATGTGAAATGTGTTTATGACATGCGAGAACAAATTATCACAAGGTTTCATGTAAAACTCAAAACGTTATTTATTTCTCTTTTGTTTGTGATTTCGGCTGAACGGGATGTTTCTCTTTACCTCGGTAATAAGGTGGTTGTTTACTGTGTTGTTGTCAAGGTCACCCTGAATCTCTCTATGATATTGAACATTTCTATTATCCATCCGAACATCATGTGTTCGATGATCCGGTGATTTGATATCTGCTTCTGTGTGGATGTACCGGACAGGTACGTCTGTGAAACACACCGTATGTTTGAGCTGTAACAACACCCGGGAACATGGGCGAGCTACACTATATTCTGCTAGTTAAATGGTATAGTTAATAAAGCGTTAAACACCACCTGACTTCTGAACTTGGTCTCATTTCAACCTGATTTTACTGAGAAGTGAAAGCAATGAGACTAATAAAGGTCATGATCTGACAGCTGAAGATGCTTTCTGTGCAGATTTTGAACGTATAAGCATGCTGGGTTTATCACAGATGGAGTGGATGACACATATTCAATTCATTTTACATTTATTCGTGTAGCGCTTTTCACAATACACATCGTTTCAAAGCAGCTTTGCAGAAAATGCACGAGTCCACATTACAATTTAGAGTGATCTGTAATCAGAGGAGACTGTCTAAGTTATGTATTTCAGAAATGTACATATACAAATCACAGTTAGCTAAACGTATTAATTTAAACAATGTAATAATTGAAGGCAGAAACAATGAGCTCATTGAAGTAATGAATACTTGTTTGTTAACAAATGATTATGACGTTTAGAAAAATGTAACGTGATGTGAAGATATGATGGGTCGAGGAATCAGGAGTTTCTTCCCGGAAATGATTTCAAATGGGCCATAAACAAAGGCATCACAGATCTGCGGTGTGCCTCAAGGCTCAGTGTTCGGTCCTCTCCTGTTCTGTGTTCATACAGCCTCACATGACTTTCCTATCAGTGTTTGCTGCGCAGCTCCTCATAAGCTCTTGTCATTTCAAGATTGGACTGGCATTGAATCTTTGAATCCTTCACAATGAGGTACAAAGTCACTTTCCAGACCCTGAGCTGCCGATCTCCACCCGAACTCACATCTGAAGCTGAAGACGCCTCATCCACAAACACTAAAGCCTTAAAGTCCTCCTGTAGTCAATCATTTTATCCCTTAAAACTCACCTTTTACCTTTAAGGCAAGTTCATGCCTTAAAATATCTTGAATGTAACTCGACACCCTTGCCTCATTTAGTATGCGCGGTTCTATGAATATGCAAATGAGCCCCGCCTCCACTCACTCACTCAGCTCAGAGATCCACTGGTTGACGATCACTCGTTGATCTGATTGGTTACAAGGTAGTTTGTGACGTCAGAAACACCAGCGATTTCAAAGCGTGTTTTTGAGACTGTCTTTGGTTCACTGCAGTTTTAAGGAGGAAATACTCAGCAATGCTGTCGACTTATGAACTTACACATGGTTTGTGTTAAAGCATATTAAAAACACCACATAGACACATAAACAACATTAAAAGCTGGATTTTTACCACAGGGGGACTAAATCAATGCACATGATGGATTTCTAATGATGGAAATATGTAATTTTAGAGTGACTCAAGGCTGAATATTGTTATATAACACTGTAACATTGTACAGTGTCAGCTTCAGAGATGCTATAATGTTTTATTACACCCTAACACAGTTAAAATTCTGATGTCGGATGATTTAAGGGAATTTAATAGCTCAAACAGTAGTGTGTGGTGCTTGCAGCGATGAGGTCATGGGTTCAGAGACAGTGCTTATATGTCCAAGAATGAATGTGTTTCCATGACGACGGAGTAACAGTGAAGCTGTATCCATAGCAGCCGCTTGCAGCGACACAAAAAAATGAAGATCTAGAGGTGGCATAAGAGCATTAAACACTGTCACAGTCAGTGAACTGCTGAACGTGTGTTTGTCAGCTCATTTACAGATGTTCAGCAGAGAGGATACTCAATGTCACTGATGTCACGTGATGGAGCCTCCTTTCATGACGTCAGCGTACACGAGTCAAACTTCACTGACGCGCGCATTTATGCATCCAGTGATGTACATGTGTGCAAGATTTAGTTCAAGTTAAAGTTAGATGAAAACATGACAGTTCATATGTGCAACACACACACACACACACACACACACACACACTGATGTGCTTCTCTTCTCTGATGTGGTTTATATTTGCTTCAGTATTTCTGCATTTTAAGGGTTCGGGTCTATATTGTCATTCCATACACATTTTCACATGAAGGAACGAAACTAAGTACTAAGGTAACGGTCAAAACACAAGGTAAAAACATTAGAAACTATAGAGTATGTCTAAGCAGCTTTGTCAATAAACAGCAGAATAGACAATGCAAGAATAAAAACAGTGCAATTTAAATTAGCAATTTAATTCTATAGAGCAGGTCATGTTTGAGATGTGTTACCCAGGGGGCAAAACACCTGTTTTTTAGGAAATCAGACATGGGCTGCTGTAAAAGGTTGTCATATAAAAATGAAATCTATGATGTCTGAGGATCACAACCTGGGTGGCCAACCCGGTCAACAAGCTGCTGGAAACTTGTAATTAGGGTCAAAACAATGCTACCTCAAATTCGGCTTTAACTCCCAGAATCACCCAAACATGCTAAAACGGTTTAATAATATTCATGAATCGTGAGCCATATCTCCCTGATACTTTATGCTAGAACCAAACTGAGCACACCTTTAGAAAGAGTGGAAGATAAGCTTTCATCTGATATCTTGATTGTACATGTAATTAGAATGTAAGAGTTAACAATGCCTCTTAATTCATAGGTAGGCAAAACAAAAAGAAAAAAATATTGAACATTCCATTTGTAATCGGTGGCATTCTTTTCCCTTTGTTGTTGTTACAATAAACAAATTACCATGTAAAGTTAACTTTTACTGGATGAAATCATATTTTGATGTTTTTTTTTTTACTAACCAGACAGTCCTCATGGCCCATAACACATTTAGAGGGAATTCAATTTCAAGCCTATAATACACAAGATCCAAGAAAGAAGTTTACCATTAACTGGTGTTAATTGTATACTGCTCTGTTTCTGTATGTACAGTATATCGTTTGCATATTTATGCAATATATTATGACACATCATAAAAGTGCATCTGTCCATCATAAAAGTGTGTCTATCCATCATAAAAGTGCATCTATCCATGGATAGATGCACTTTTATGATTGACACATGCACTTTTATGATGGATAGATGCACTTTTATGATGGATAGATGCACTTTTATGATGGATAGATGCACTTTTATGATGGACAGATGCACTTTTATGATGGATAGAAGGCACTTTTATGATGGATAGATGCACTTTTATGATGGACAGATGAACTTTTATGATGGATAGACGCACTTTTATGATGGATAGATGCACTTTTATGATGGATAGACGCACTTTTATGATTGACACATGCACTTTTATGATTGACACATGCACTTTTATGATGGATAGATGCACTTTTATGATGGATAGATGCACTTTTATGATTGACACATGCACTTTTATGATTGACACATGCACTTTTATGATGGACAGATGCACTTTTATGATGGATAGATGCACTTTTATGATGGATAGATGCACTTTTATGATTGACACATGCACTTTTATGATTGACACATGCACTTTTATGATGGATAGATGCACTTTTATGATGGATAGATGCACTTTTATGATTGACACATGCACTTTTATGATTGACACATGCACTTTTATGATGGATAGATGCACTTTTATGATGGATAGATGCACTTTTATGATGGACAGATGCACTTTTATGATGGATAGACGCACTTTTATGATGGATAGATGCACTTTTATGATGGATAGACGCACTTTTATGATTGACACAGGCACTTTTATGATTGACACATGCACTTTTATGATGGACAGATGCACTTTTATGATGGATAGATGCACTTTTATGATGGACAGATGCACTTTTATGATGGACAGATGCACTTTTATGATGGATAGATGCACTTTTATGATGGATAGACGCACTTTTATGATGGACAGATGCACTTTTATGATGGATAGATGCACTTTTATGATGGACAGATGCACTTTTATGATGGACAGATGCACTTTTATGATGGATAGATGCACTTTGATGAAAAATATACCCATTGACTGTCATTATAAAGCTTGGAAGAGCCACGACACTTTTTAATATAACTCTGATTGTATTCTTCTGAAAGAAGAAAGTAATATACACCTAGGATGACGTCAGGGTGAGTAAATCATGGGCTAATTTTCCTTTTTGGGTGAACTATCCCTAGGACCATAGACATAAAATACAAATAGGACTACCAAATTGCCTATCACAGTTTTTGGCAAGTAAATCACGTGATGTGACACATCCTATTGACCCTGTTCACATTTCTGGGTTTCTCAGAAGTGTAAGGCATCATAGTTGGGTTAACTTCTATAGCAGTGAATGAAATACTACATTAAATATAAATTTTTGTGTTCCAATTTGCTCAAATAGCAAAAGAAAAACGCCACAACAGTGTTTTCACAACTTTCAAAAAGAGTAAAAAAATAGATAATGGCAGTCGGAAGAAAGAAAGTTGTCAACTTTGTCACAGCCGCGCTATTAGAAACATCCTCACAGCAGCGTTAACTAGTTTTTGTGTAAATAATACAAATATAGTGTTATATGCGTAATTATATTTTATTATGACAGTATGTGGCAACATGTATGTTAAAAGCGCATCTTCTGCACTAAACAATAATACTGCAATATTCTAGACTCTTACATGTACCTAACGCCACACTTACACTACAGAAGACTGTAAAAAATATATTTTTGTATTTTCAAATTACAAATTACTTGTATTTTAATTAAATACTTTTTGATGTATTTGTGCCCATCTCTGGTTAAAGGTTGTCAGAAGAACTGCTCCATGCTACATAGGATGCCGTTGCTAGGGGTTGGCAACCAAATGTAGTAGGACACAGCCTGCTGAAACACTAGAGCAGCGACAGCAGCGGTGATTCCATACAGCTAAACAAATTGTATAAACATTATTACAGAAATTAGTTATCACCCTAAATTGTAATCTGTTTGTCTGTTTCGTTTTTTTTTTTTTTTTTTTTTTGGTACAAATTGCTACTTAATGTAACAGTTTTAATCAGTAAATACTTTTAAACCTACTCCACACATGACTCCTGTGTGTTTTAGTCTTTCAGCATTTAGTTGTCAGTACCTTTGTCTCACACTCCAAACACCAGGATTGAACTAATCAGCCTAACCCAAAATCCTCAAATCCCTTTTTTTATTTCAATAGAATAAATAAAGCTATCCCACTTGTGAAAGAATATTAGAAATAGACATTGCAATACAAATAATTGATATTGCATAAATATGCAAACGATATACTGTACATACAGAAACAGAGCAGTATACAATTAACACCAGTTAATGGTAAACTTCTTTCTTGGATCTTGTGTATTATAGGCTTGAAATTGAATTCCCTCTAAATGTGTTATGGGCCATGAGGACTGTCTGGTTAGTAAAAAAAAAAACATCAAAATATGATTTCATCCAGTAAAAGTTAACTTTACATGGTAATTTGTTTATTGTAACAACAACAAAGGGAAAAGAATGCCACCGATTACAAATGGAATGTTCAATATTTTTTTCTTTTTGTTTTGCCTACCTATGAATTAAGAGGCATTGTTAACTCTTACATTCTAATTACATGTACAATCAAGGTATCAGATGAAAGCTTATCTTCCACTCTTTCTAAAGGTGTGCTCAGTTTGGTTCTAGCATAAAGTATCAGGGAGATATGGCTCACGATTCATGAATATTATTAAACCGTTTTAGCATGTTTGGGTGATTCTGGGAGTTAAAGCCGAATTTGAGGTAGCATTGTTTTGACCCTAATTACAAGTTTCCAGCAGCTTGTTGACCGGGTTGGCCACCCAGGTTGTGATCCTCAGACATCATAGATTTCATTTTTATATGACAACCTTTTACAGCAGCCCATGTCTGCTAAACCCCCTTTGCCCCCTGGGTATGTTCAATAAATCCACTTCTATATTTAATAATCATCCAGTTTCCACAGCAGTTTTTGATGTTTTCTGCATATCATCAGCCTTTATTTCCAGTGCTTTTACCCATCTGTCTCGAGTCAACCAGTCATGAAGTCGTTCACCAGATCTGGTCATGGACTGATGCTGCTGCAGTGAATCACAGGGCGGGGCTTGATCACATCAATCACTGCAGCGCGTGTGCTGATTGGCTGCTGTGCGCTGTGGGCGGGGCCAGATGGAGGGCTGAATCATTCATGCACAATACATACAGAGATTGAAGCTCGCTCTGTACTGGATCATATAGTACGATTAGAGGTATATAACAGATGAATGTGATGATCAGATTGAGGAAGAGTGTGGTGGTGATGAAGATGTAATGGCGTAAACTCCGCCCATCAGCCTCCATCTGAACAGCAGCTCACACACATCACTGTTTTATCGCTGGTTTTGGGGTAAGAGCATGAAAAACACCCTCGCTTTCAGTCTGACAGCGCTGTCACGATGATATTTGCGCTATTTGCATGTCGCCAGATTGAGATTTAATGGAAATCCATATCCATTTGCCGTTTTATGATCGATGCGTCTGAGATTGCGGAGTTAAACGCGTGACGCGTGTGTGAACGCTTCCGATTTTAATTCGCATTAAATCGACGCACATTCAATAACGTTCGTGTTTACTAGTGTCATTTAAACGTCATGTTCTTTCTTTCATCTCGATATGTGTCGAACTATTCCATTAATAGAACTGACAGTATCAAGCACTATAAACGCACGATACAGTGTCACAGATCATATCACTGTGCGAAATCCATAATCCATAAGCGTAAATGACAAGAAATCACACTGATTGTTGTGTTCGGTTTGTTGTGACGTCATCTCGATTATGTCATAGAGGGGTCGTTTGTGTAGCATTCTATTTTAGAATCCTGTCTGTGTAACCATGGTGATTAATTTCTCTTAGGAAACATAACTTTTTAAAATCTGGGTTATACTTTTGTTTTAAGGTTATACAAGTAATGTTAACTACATGTACTACTATAGGGTTTGGGGTTGCACTTTATTTTACAGTACATGTAAAGAAAGAACTGGGTAACATGGGTTAAGGTTAGGTTGAGTGTCATTACCTTAGTTATTACTCAGTTATTGTACTATAATAGTATGTACATGCAGAACAAGACTAAAATAAAGTGCTACCGGGTTATTTGCTTGTAATTAGGGTCATGCATAATTTACTGTTATTACTATAGTACGTACAAGTAAAATGTGTAACATCTGTTACCCTAAAATCTTGAGTTAAGAATTAAGGTTGGAAGACAAGATGAAAGATGAAATTAAGAAGAATGTAAATAAGAATTAACGGGTGCAAAACTTTATAGCTTATACCTGATCCAGCTTAATCAAGTCCTTCAGGTTTGTGTGAAAACTACAGGTATGATCATTCAAGTTGTGACTAAACTCTGCAGGGCGGTGGCTCTCTGGGAACTGAGTTTTCGAGAAGTTAATGAACTGTATGCGACCTGATATGCAAATTCCTCTGTGTTTCTTCTAGGGAGTTTAAAGCAATATTATTCTACTTTTTATGAGTGTCTTCATGAGTGATGCAGACAATGATTGAAACACAAATGTAAAATAAACGCATAATGGAAACTATTTAAGAATCTTCTTGAGCTAAAATTAGATTTAATGTTCTCTCTGTTGTTATAATCCCGAAAAACATACTCAGACTTTTTACAGTTGTAATTAAAACAAGGATTTTAAACATAACAAGTGTTTGAGAGATTCATCTTGAGCTCTGTTCACATTTCTATAAGAAAGCATGTTGGAGTCAGTGGTGTGTGTGCAGCATACTGATGTGTGTTCAGTGTTTCACAGCCACCGCACGTCAGTGTGTTTCTATGAGGGTTGCCCACCGCTGGCCAAGCTACAGATATGCAAATGAGCAGTGAGGCAGAGACTACCAATGGGAGAGCAGAAACTGATATATTCTGCTGTTTAAATATGTTGTGTACGTGCCATTGCTGATTTGTATGGAAGCTTGTTTCCGCCACAGAATAAAAAATAAAAATGGTAATTGTGATTTTTTTATCTCAGAATTGCGTGATATTAAGTCGCAATTGCGAGTCATAAAGTCAGAATTGCGTGATATTAAGTCGCAATTGTGTTATAAAGTTAGAATTGCGTCATAAAGTCAGAATTGTGTGATATTAAGTCTCAATTGTGTTATAAAGTCAGAATTATGTGTTATAAAGTCAGAATTGTGTGATATAAAGTCAGAATTGTATGATATTAAGTCGCAATTGTGTTAAGTCAGAATTGTGTGTTATAAAGTCAGAATTGTGTGATATTAAGTCAGAATTGTGTGATATTAAGTCGCAATTGTGTTAAGTCAGAATTATGTGTTATAAAGTCAGAATTGTGTGATATTAAGTCAGAATTGTATGATATTAAGTCGCAATTGTGTTAAGTCAGAATTATGTGTTATAAAGTCAGAATTGTGTGATATAAAGTCAGAATTGTATGATATTAAGTCGCAATTGTGTTAAGTCAGAATTGTGTGTTATAAAGTCAGAATTGTGTGATATTAAGTCAGAATTGTGTGATATTAAGTCGCAATTGTGTAATAAAGTCAGAATTGTGTCATAAAGTCACAATTGCGTGTTATAAAGTCAGAATTGTGTGATATAAAGTCAGAGTTGTGAGAAAAAAAGAATATCTCTAAAATGTTTTATTCTGTGGCAAAAACAAGCCATAGATGTGATATCCGTGATGAGGAAGTTTGTCACTGATGTGTGTGTGATCTGATGGTGTGTGTTTCAGTCATGCCGCCTCCGTCGGACATCGTGAAGGTGGCCATCGAGTGGCCCGGCGCAAACGCTCAACTCATCGAAATTGACCAGGTATTGTTATACTTATATACTAGTATCTCTGACAGTGTTGGGTAAGTTACTCTAAAAAAGTAATTAATTATTAGTTACTAATTACCTCGTCAACAGTGTTAGATTCAATTAGTCAACAGTCAATTAGATTACTGTACTGCCCTACAAAGGCAAAAGACCTTAAGTCGCTAGAGTGTGGAACTGAGAAAAATGACTTTAAAGATTTTTAGTTGTCCCGCTTAATTAATTATAGGTAGGACACTGGAAATTTGGCAAATAGATGTTTTAGTAATGGAAATTATATACATAAAAAAATCTTGAGCTCAAACTTGACTTTTGACCACTATTTTAAAGTTACTGTACTCTGCCTTTGTATTGTCAGCAAAAAGTGAGAGGTCATACCAAGGCAAAAGGCAGTAACTTCCACATTATCAATATTTAGTTGCTGATCACCATTAACAAAATCATTATAGTACACACCTGTATAAAATCTAGTGATCATGGCATTTATTTTGTATGATTTACAATTATTTATAGCCATCTACTTATTGCTATCCTGTGCTTTGGTTGCATTCTGATGGCATTATTAATACATTTGACATGACAAAATACCTCCTATTAGTCCAGCGTTGACTCGACCGCGTTTAGGGCGGGGCTGAAGGCGAAGTTTTGGCACTCTGCCAGCTAGTTTGCGAGTTTTAATTCATGGATGTATTCATCTGATACGGCAATGTGTAACGTTTTTCTGTCAACTCTGCATAATCCTTCGCGATCGTAATCGCACGTTTGTCGATGGAGCAGACCATACTAAATGTTCTGACCGCTCTGAGGACATCAGAAGTTAGAGCGACTGATGGCAGCTGTACAAAGTACACAGTGACAGGATACACCGTAATTTTAATTTTAATGGACATTAAAACAAAGGCAGATAACCTTACAATCTGGTAGGTAGCATTATTTGATTGAACACCGGCACCGTAACTTCATATTGATGCGCGGCTAAACAAAGGCAGAGCACCGTAACTCGTAATTTGAGCAAAACAAAGCCAAAGAGCGGTAACTGATGTTACGGTGTTCTGCCTTGGTTTCTCATGGGCTTTTGGAAGTTACTGTTAAGACAAATCATTATTTTCTAGAAAAATAAACGGAATTGATTCAAGATACTTATCCACATGATAAAGAAGGTCTTGAATGTGCCAAAAATATAAATAACTCATTTTCGACCAAAAACGAAGTTACGGTCTTTTGCCTTTGCACGGCAGTGTACTAATTACTCTCTCTAAAAAGTATTTAATTACTTTGATTACTAATTACTTTCTAAAACCCATATCAACCTCAATCAGCTGAATAATACAAGGATAGACATGAAACTGCTTTAATTCTTTCAAATAAATACTATATAATTGCATGAATTATCCTTAAACTGACCAAACAATTTAAAGGGAGAAGGTTACATCATAAACATACTTTTTAACATCAGACAATACATTTTGATGTTAAACCCACTATTGTTTTATATAAAATTGTTCTAGTTAAGACCAGTCTGATCTCATGACATTTCATACTTATTTTACAAGGTGGCTAATTGGTACGAGTTTGTACGAGTGAGGTCGTATGTTTAAGCCACCTCATAAAATGCGTACGAATTGCTGTGAGATCGGATTGGTCTATACACAGTATTTAGCTCAATTACATCAGAAGTAACTGTAATTAAATTACAGAAACATTAAGAGTAATCCCGAACTTAAGATAAGAATCTTTATTGTCATTGCACATCAGGTATACAATGACATTGCAGTGCATCTGCGGCCAGTGCATAATAAATATAATAAATATATAAACATTAAAAAGAAAGAAAAAAAAAGAGAGAAGTAAGACATATATACCTCATTTACACATCATAGTGTACACACACATGAATTCACTGACCTGATGGCCCAAGGGAAAAAAACTGTTTTTGAGTCTATTGGTCCTGCTCTTAAGGACTGCAAAAAAGTAATTAAATTACAGTAACTAATTACTCAGTAATTAGTGACACCAACACATGCAGGTTGATTTGTGCTGTTGCTGTTCTTTGACCTGCTGACATTTTTGACCAATACACTGTCCTCTTAAAGCACATTATGCTCCTTTCCTTTTTTTACAAAAATGGAATTATGGTGATATTTTCAGTCACAGTACCACAGTAAATACAGTTATCAGCCACTACTGTACTGATGTAAAAGCAAGAGGAAAATGACTAAGGTTACACATTTTGAAGGAAATCCCCCGTTCATCTGTGGGAATTTAATAGTAAAAACAATGTCTATTCCGGATCCGGAGATGCTGCACTATTTCGGAAAATACTATTAAATGTACTGTTTCGTCCCCTAATGTATGACAGTGAAAACACGGATTGCCGGAAAATCTCGTCATTGGTGGGGAAAGAGTTAAAGGGCCCTATCAAGTTCAATTGACTTCATGTATCATTCCTATTTTGCACCTGACGCACAGCGGACTTTTCCCTCCACAGACGCACGTCGGTAATTAGGGAATGAACTTGCGCTCCCGGGGGCGGTTCAGCGAAAAGAGGAGGCGTGTTCCCGCGCAAACGTTCCCTGGTGCTATTTTGCAGTTTCAGAAAACAATTCCTCCACAGACCAGGAGAAACCTCGTCTAAAGTCAGTGGCGCGTTATTCAGATGCTGTTTTAAAGGGGGGAGGTACAATGGTGTTTCATGTATTCAGAGTTGTTTACAGTGTTAAAGAGATGGATTCTCATGCTTAACATGGCCAAAGTTTTTTAAAAATATTTTTGACGAATAACGGAGAATTTCTGTGCCGAAAATCTTACTTCCGGGTTGGTACAAGTTTCGGCTGGTTTTTTTTTGACCGTGGATCTAATGACGTAGACCAGAGTGGAACTCCTTATATGAGCATTTCTCCCGGAAAAGCGCGACCGCGCACCTCAACGCGCTTCAACAGGAAATCATCGGCAGCGCTGCATAGTGTCTCCAAAGTGTTTTTGGTGAGGGAAAGCTTACCAAAGAACCCAGCGTTAGGAACAGTGGATGCAGAAACGAGTTGTGTAGACTGTTTGTTCCCTGCATTTCGAAGATGAATGTTTTATAAACAAAGCCCAGATCGAAGGATTCTCTCTATGGCTCTGGCTTCGCCCACACGGCCCGCCTCCAGACGCTCGTTTTTTTCCGGAAAGACTCGGTACAGCCTATTTTCTCTTATAAATATAATAAAACTAAAAGACTTTTTGGAGATATGAAGGATGCAATACTACTCTATAGGTACTCAAGATTAACAGGAGATTGAGTGAAAATGAGCATTTCACCCCCCCTTTAAGGGCGCATGCTTGGCCATAATGTAGCGTGTGCACAACGCACACACACTTTACTTCTCTCATCTACACAGATGCAGAAGTTTACATTTTGCAAATCATACATAATTACAAGGAAAATTATTCCACACGAAGGAAATCATTGTTGTGTCCATGAAGAGGTGAAAGAATAGGCATAAATCTAGCTTACACATTTACCCAAATCATCATACGCCTGTTTAACCGAAGCTAATCTGGGTGTGTTTCTCCGTCCCCAATGTCACTTCTCTGTGTTTTACGGCCCTGACGAGAACGTCGGTCTCCTCGGCTGTGAACCGCCCATTGACTTCCATAGTAGGAAAAAAAATATAATGGAAGTCAATGGGGTCCATCAACTGTTTGGTTCCTAACATTCTTCAAAATATCTTCCTTTGTGTTCAGCAGAAGACAGAAATTCACACAGGTTTGAAACAACTTGAGGGTGAGTAAATGATGACAGAATTTTCAGTTTTAAGTGAACTATTCCTTTAAGCTATTCCTCGTGCATATAAGTATGCAAGATATTCGCATCAGAACCGCTACAGCGCTAAGTTCAATGGGCGATCTCCAAAAGACATGGAAAGGCAGAGGAATCAGCATACACACCAAGATGCGCTTGTATAAAGCACTGATCCAGCCAATAGCGCTATACGGCTGTGAAACTTGGACTCTTAAAAAAGCAGAAGAGAAAAAACTCCTTGTATTCGAAATGGCAGCCCTAAGGAAGATACTCAGGGTTAGCAGATTAGACAAAATCCGTAACGAGATAATACGACAGCGTACGGGGTGCCATCAAATGATTGTGCAAGTAGTACATGAGAGGCAGCATAGGTGGCTAGGGCATGTGCTGAGAATGAACGAAGAGCGTATAGCGAGGACGGTATTACAAGGAAAAGTAGATGGTAAAAGAAAACAAGGAAAACCGAAGGCCACATGGATAAGATCGATCGAATATCGGACAAGTATGAGTTTACACCAAGCATCAATTGTGGCATGGGACAGAAATATTTGGAGAGAACTAGGTGAACGTATTGGAGCCCACGTCGGACTCACTAGCTGAGTGCTGATAAGGCGTAGAAGAAGAAGATTCCTTTAAGCAACGACCGCAAACCAATGAAGACGGAGAATGTGCTGCTTTCGCTGAGATTAAACATCTCTCTCACAGGAGTGTCCTGGCCAAGAATGGCCAGCAGTTTCAATCACACACACACACACACACACACACACACACACACACACACACACACACACACACACACACACACACACACATCAAAACAACAAGTGAAAAATTAAAACACTTAAAAACAATTGGACATCATTGCGTCTTCTTCAAGTGACCGAATAATAAAAGCCCTTTTTCCCAGTTCAGTTCTTACAAATGGAACAGAAAGAGAAGAACAATTGTAACAACGTTGTAATTACAAGATGAAAACCTGTGACGTTCTACAAGACAGAGTAGCAATTACACGAAGAAGGACGTGAACGCTTTTTACAAGTCGGAATCTCGTGGAAAAACGTGGTGTGAACCGTTGGACACGAAGGCGCTGGTCATCACTTTCAAAATAAAAGTTCTGCGTCCGACATATGGGCTAAACAGAAAAAATAATCAGCTGATGCTGATAATTAAAACATGCCAAATATAAACTGATATACAGACCCTTTCCAAAAAATTTGAATATCATGGAAAAGTTTCTTTATTTCCATAATTCCATTCAAAACGTTAAACTTCCATAGATTATAGATTCAGGGCCCACAACTTAAACGATTTCAAGTAGCCTATTTAGTTGTTTATTTGTACATAATTTGGGCTTCCAGCTCATAAAACCCACGAAAACAGGATTTCAAAAAATTTGAATATTACATGAAATCACACAGTAATTACACAGTGATACCATGGTCATTGAGCATGAAGTGCTCTGAACATGTCCTGGTAGACGGCTGCGTTGACTCTGGATTTAATAAAGCAGAGTGGACCAAAGTCCTCTTTTCTGATGAGAGCAAATTTTGCATCTCATTTGGAAACCAAGGTCCCAGAGTCTGGAGGAAGAATGGAGAGGCACACAATCCAAGATGCTTGAAGTCCAGTGTGAAGTTTCCACAGTCTGTGTTGGTTTGGGGAGCCATGTCATCGGCTGGTGTTGGTCCACTGTGCTGTCCACTCAACGCAGCCGTCTACCAGGACATGTTCAGAGCACTTCATGCTGACTTCATTTCCCAGTAGGATTTGCACCTGCCCACACTGCCAAAAGAACCAAAACCTGCTTCAATGACCATGGTATCACTGTGTGATTACTGTGTGATTTCATGTAATATTCTAATTTTTTGAAATCCTGTTTTCGTGGGTTTTATGAGCTGGAAGTCCAAATTATGTACAAATAAACAAATTAATACTTGAAATCGTTTAAGTTGTGGGCCCTGAATCTATAATCTATGGAAGTTTAACGTTTTGAATGGAATTATGGAAATAAATAAACTTTTCCATGATATTCAAATTTTTTGGAAAGGGTCTGTATATAGGTCATGGCAATATATCAGTCGACCACTAGTAATTACTGTAGTGTTTGTGCAGAAGCTACATGTGCTGTTTGATTAAAGAGATTCACAGCAGAGAGTCTGTAATGTGTGTGTGTGTGTGTGTGTGTGTGTGTGTGTGTGTGTTGCAGAAGAAGCCACTGGCGTCCATCATTAGAGAAGTGTGTGATGGGTAAGTTTGCTAAAGCTAAACACATGACATGACATGCTGAATTCACACACTCACGTCTCTCTGAATGACCTGAACTAAACCTGACCTCAAATCTGAGTTTATTTTCACTCACTGCTAACTAAACTCTCAGAGACGTGCATGAATCTAGTGTGAGATGTGTTATTTTACACACTGAACCACTGGTTTATATCACAGTGTCGTTGTTTTGTGAAAAATGTCCAATTTCAGTTTATATTGCAAACATTTTTTGCATCACAGGTTTTCTGTAATTGTAAGTTTAAACATGCAAATGAGGTAATGTCTAATTAAAAGTGCACTGATTTGCATACATTTCCACAACAGAAATCTGAACATTGGATAAAGCCAGATTCAAACTTCTTGTTAAAGTTAAAGTTCTTTTCTTTTTTAGTCTTTTTTACACTGAGAGAATGCTTTTCTTACTTAGTATTATGTCTTGTTTTCAGTCCAAATATAAAAAAATTCTTCAAATCAAGAAGCATTTACTAGATGAGTAAAATGACATAATATATTATGTCCTGTTTTCTGGGGAAATAAATCAAAATTAAGTGATTTTCTGCC
This sequence comes from Scardinius erythrophthalmus, assembly GCF_964197995.2. Lineage (NCBI taxonomy): Eukaryota > Metazoa > Chordata > Actinopteri > Cypriniformes > Leuciscidae > Scardinius > Scardinius erythrophthalmus. Next base: position 2,512,429 of record NC_138245.1, read on the forward strand.
TAAAAAAAGCTAAATTATCTGCCAATGGGGTAAGAAAAATAATCTTAATTCAAACAGAATTGGCAGATATTTTTGCCTGTTTTAAGCATCAACTCACTTAATATTGATTTATTTCCCCAGAAAACATAATATCTTTTGGCATTTTACTACTTTAGTAAATGCATATTCATTTAAGAATTTGTAGATATTTGGACTGGAAACAAGACAAAAATACTGAGTAAGAAAAGCATTTTTTGCAGTGTATCACTCCATCAACAGACTGAACAAAACACATTTTCACCACACTTTCAAGAGGAAAACGTTGCATAAACCAGGCGAATGATATATGAACAATATATGAATATGAATATACTGTTGGCAAGTGTGGTGTGTGTGAAGCTGCTGAAGTGGAGATTTCTGACTCTCAGCCTTCAAAGATATGGATCGGAATTGAAATCTACAGATAAAGTGCAATAAAATAAACACTTAAATGTGCATTTTGGATGTTTTCTTTTTACTAGTCTGAAAAAAGACCAAAATAGACCTGAAAACTGACCAGTGCATGAACAAACAACATGATTATTCACATCTTTAGCGTTCATGTTCTCTCTCTCCAGTGTTTTGGTGATTATATCTGAGCAGGAGCGTAATTCCTCATCAGAAAGCTGATTGTTTAGTGCATGATGTGTGTCTGGGTCACAGTGACTGAGATGCTGGATCATGTGACATCAGTGTGTGTTGTGTGTGTTGTAGATGGTCTCTGTCGGGGTCGGAGCAGTTCGCCCTGCGTTACGCTGACGGGCCGCAGCTCTACATCACTGAACAGGTGAAGATCCACTGCAACTGGATATTCTCAGTTTTCACGCGACGTCACACACTTACAGGAACGAAAACAAGGCTTTCTTCCATTGACCTCCAGTCATTTTTACTAAGTACTAATGTATTAAGACTTATTAAAAGACCAAATTCAGTATAAACCTTATTGATGATGCTATGTACAGGCGAGCGGATGAACCCAGAATATAAACGCAACACACAGTTTCTCGTTAAGCGTTTTTTTAAAGAAAACCTTAGGCATTCAGCATGTTGCATTAATATCCTGGGTTCGTCTGCTCGCCTGTGTGTAGTATGCATCATCAATAAGCTGGTGTGGCGAGGGGCGATGGGGGTATGTGGCGAGCAGGACGAGGCCGAGGGCCGTGGGAGGACGGCGCGAGGCCGGTGGCGTAATTATGATGAGCTACACCTGTGAGACGCACCGGTCTCGCATCTCTCACGGAGGAGCGGAGGCATAAAGGAGGAGCGACGACAGTGAAGAGCGAGAGAGGACAGGCCTGTGTTTTAGTTGATGTTTTGTTTTTGGTTTGTGTTGCCAGCAGTCGTCCGTGAGGGGCTGCTGGCTTTTACTTTTTATTTTTGTATTTGTGTATTTATTTATTAAATATGTTTGAATGTCCGCCGGTTCCCGCCTCCTTCTTCCCATAACATCTAAACCCCGTTACATTGGTGCCGAAACCCGGGAGGAAGGAGGGACGCACTGTCAGAGAGCCCTCGCTGCTGGGAGAGATCGCGGTGCTGAGGAGGTCGGGCAGCACGAGGGAGCCGTGGCCGCCGATTGCTGCCCGAGGCGATGGTGCTGGAGCGATAGAAGATCAGGAGGGACGGACGCTTCGCTGCCGTACTCCTGGGCCGAGGAGGGGTGGCTGCCGTCCGCGAGGGAGCGGAGGAGTCGCTCCCGTTCGCCGTGGGCCGGAGCCTGTTGCCGTCGGCCATGATGGGGGCGGAGCAGGGGACGGGAGGCTCGCTGCCGGCTGCCCTCGGAAGGAGGAGTCATCGCCGTCCGCCAGGAGGCGGACGAGTGTCGAGCCGTCCCCCAACGGATGTCCAGTACCATCGCATTGCACCGCGAGTGACTCTCAGCTGGTTGAGGACCGAGCGGCAGTGTGTCCGGGAACCGGATCAAGAATTTTTTTTTTTTTTTTTTTTTCCTCTCTCCCCTCTCTCGTCTCTGTCGCTCCTCATGCTTCCGTCTCCTGTACTCTCGCCTCGTCTGTCCATACCCCCAGGTACCGCAGCCGCCGTGATCGGTCCCCCCGGGGAGGGGGGAGGGGGGGGAGTATGTGAGGGGCGATGGGGGTATGTGGCGAGGGGCGATGGGGGTATGTGGCGAGCAGGACGAGGCCGAGGGCCGTGGGAGGACGGCGCGAGGCCGGTGGCGTAATTATGATGAGCTACACCTGTGAGACGCACCGGTCTCGCATCTCTCACGGAGGAGCGGAGGCATAAAGGAGGAGCGACGACAGTGAAGAGCGAGAGAGGACAGGCCTGTGTTTTAGTTGATGTTTTGTTTTTGGTTTGTGTTGCCAGCAGTCGTCCGTGAGGGGCTGCTGGCTTTTACTTTTTATTTTTGTATTTGTGTATTTATTTATTAAATATGTTTGAATGTCCGCCGGTTCCCGCCTCCTTCTTCCCATAACATCTAAACCCCGTTACAGCTGGATATACTGAACTTGGATCTTTTAATATCGCTGTTTTAGTACATTAAGGTGCTTTAAAGTCCTTCTGTAGTCGATCATTTTATCCCTTAAAACACATCTTTGATCACCAAAATTACATATTTAAATGTTTTTTCCTTCTTCTTCATACCTTAAAACATTTAGTATACGTGGGGGGGGGGTGTAAAAACAAATATTGCATCACAATATGTGTAATTGTGATTGTCAGAACATTTGTTAACTAAATAGAATTTTATGAAGTTTAGTGACAACATGTTACAATGTTTACATTGTACAATGACTGGTAGGATACAGATTATTATTGCTTGACAAAAATGTCAAGATTTCAATTCCATTCTTGTGATTTGATTCTGATTTTGATTCAATATTGACTAATTTGGATACATGTTTATTTTAAATTTTATAAAAAAAAAAAAAATCTCACCTAATGCTGTAAACATAGAGGGCCCAATCTGCTGGTATTATTAAAGGTTAAAAATAACAAATTAAATTAAATTAAAATGCAATTTTTTGTTATAATAACAATTATTTAATGACATAAGTAAATATAATAAATATGTAATATAGTGCTCAGCAAAATCTCGTCTCTAGCTATTTTTTCTATTCAATTAACATGCTATGGTCATTAAATGGCTTTCCTGAGGTAAATGTAACGTTATGTGACATAATTGTTCTCCTGCTGCTATATATTGACCTCTTTCAGTGGTTGAAAAACACTAATTGGTCGATATTATGTATACGTTCGGTAAGTTGTACTGCATCTTTAAATAAAAAAGTAACAGATGATCGGTTCACGTGCACTTGAGCTGAGGCGCTCAGCGATCTGTCACGTCACATTTACAAGCGCCAAACGTATTTTTGTCTGAATTTTCGTAATAAAATTGACGGAATCTAAGAGCTGAGAATTAGTTTAATATTAATAGTACCTCTTTGCCCCGCAATTTTTCTGTGCATGAGAAAATGGATGTGTGGCGTGAGAGCGTGTGAAAAGTGTCAATTGCGTGAATCTCACGCTCAATGCGTGAGAGTTGGCAGCCCTGGCTCAGAGATCCACTCGTTGTGTAACCCTTTATTTTTAGGTGTCATTATTACAGTGCAATTATATATTTAAGTACTGAGTAATAATAATCAACTACATGTACTTACTATAGGGTTTGGGTAGGATTAGGGTTTGGTTGAGGGTTAGTTGCATGTAATTATGCATAATTTACTGTTATTACTATGTTAAGTACATGTAACATTTTAACAATGACACTGTAAAATAAAGGGCCCTATCTTGCTCCCAGCGCAATTGACTTCATTTATCATTCCTATTTTGCACCCGACGCACAGCGGACTTTTCCCTCCACAGACGCACGTCAGTAAATTAGGGAATGAACTTGCGCTCCCGGGGGCGGTTCAGGGAAAAGAGGAGGCGTGTTCCGGCGCAAACGTTCCCTGGTGCTATTTTACAGTTTCAGAAAACAATTCCGCCACAGACCAGGAGAAACCTCGTCTAAAGTCAGTGGCGCGTTATTCAGAGGCTGTTTTAAGGGCGCATGCTTGGCCATAATGTAGCGTGTGCAGGCACGGAAGGGCACTGGGCCAGCAGGGGGCCCTGTCAAATTTACTGTGTCTATTCTTTTCAAATAATTATTTTAATTGTAATTTTATTTTCAGTAAAATTTTGTTAAATATTGAGGAATAATGTGATTTTTTTTTTTTTTTTTTGCAGTTGCAAAGTATTAACTAGTAAATAAATCAAATAAATAATTTTAATGTATTGCTGCGCTGTTGAGAGGGACATCTAGAGGCGAGTGAAAAGCATTGCGTAATATAAAAGTCACGCGTAGAAGACGGTTACTCAAAAACCAAAATAAAAATGAGTTTAAAACCACAACCAAGTTTCAAGACTAGAATTTTTCTAGTCGACTAGTAGTCATTCATTTAAAGGGATAGTTCACTTTGAAATTAAATTTTGGTATGTTTTAGCTTACCTCAAGGGCATCCAAGATGTAGGTGTCTTTTTTCCCGCAGTAGTTTCAATTTTGATATTTTTAGGTCAAACCGTTCTTGTCTGTCAGTCATATAATGCAGGTCTGTGGTCACTTTCTCAAAGAGCAAATCAAGTCCAAATTAAACAATTCCCCATCGTAAGTACACATTGATGGCCTAAGACACGAAACGAGCGGTTTGTGTGAGAAAACGAACAGTATTTATATCGTTGTTATCTCTTGAACACAGCCGCGTCCAAGTGATCTGAGGGCGCGGGCGGGTATAGATATATACATAGGCATAAAAAAATAGGCATAAATCTAGCTTACACATTTACCCAAATTATTATACGCCTGTTTAAGTGAAGCTAATTTGGGTGTGTTTCTCCGTCCCCAATGTCACTTCTCTGTGTTTTACGGCCCTGACGAGAACGTCGGTCTCCTCGGCTGTGAACCGCTCCTGACAAATCCGCCGTTATAATAGCAATCCGCCATGGAACAAGCGCGCCTGCTCTTAAAGGGAATGTGAGATGACGCTCTGATTGGTTTATTTCACGTTACGCCCAAACCACACCTATGAGTAATGAAGCGACTTCAGACCAACACATTTTAGATTTGCGTCGGGTGTAAACGATGTGTATTGTGAAAAGCGCTACGCAAATAAATGTGAATTGAATTGAATATTCTAACCGGAGAAGGTCCCTTTCTGTTGGGTGGCGCAGGAGTTTGATGGATATAATCTGTGTTTGTCTTTCAGAGTCGTAGTGAGATGAAGAACGGCAGTATCCTCCGCCTGGCCATCTCTCCTGTGAGTCACTCCTCCTCCTCCTCCTCCTCCTCCTCCTCCTCCTCCTCCTCCTCCTCTTCCTCCTCCTCCTCCTCTTCCTCCTCCTCTCCTCCTCTTCCTCCTCCTCCTCCTCCTCCTCCTCTTCCTCCTCCTCCTCCTCCTCCTCCTCC
>NC_138245.1:2520353-2545353 GCF_964197995.2 Scardinius erythrophthalmus
ACTACTACAATATTACTTTTAATTTTTTCCAAGGAGCTGTTTTGTTTTATATGCTCATAAGAAGAGTGAATTATAGCTCTAGAATTGCTCAAAGTAAAAAAAAATAAAAATCATACTTTATGATGTTAGTTTTAATTAAGAAAAAAGAATAAAAAAAATGAAATCAAGGAAATTTCTCTGGCATTTCTTTCTTTTTGCTGTATCAAAAACGTACCGAACCGAACCGTGACACAAGTGTATCATATCGAACCGAACCGTGAATTTTGTGAACCGTTACACCCCTAATATATATATATATATATATATATATATATATATATATATATATATATATATATATATATATATATATATATATATATATATATATATATAGGCCTATATATATATATGGGGGGGTGTCCACGGGGGGTCCACGGATTGTTAAATATGTACATGGGGGGGCCCCAAGGAAAAAGGTTGGGAACCACTGCACTACACCACACTACACTACATTACACTACTCACTACACTACACCACACACTACACCACACTACACTACATTACACTACACACCACATACTACACTACACACTACACCACACTACTCACTACACTACACACTACACTACACACTACACCACACTACACTACATTACACTACACACCACACCACACTACTCACTACACTACACACTACACCACACTACACTACTCACTACACTACACACTACACTACATTACACTACACACCACACACTACACTACACACTACACCACACTACACTACATTACACTACTCACTACACTACACACTACACTACATTACACTACACACCACACACTACACTACACACTACACCACACTACACTACATTACACTACACTACTCACTACACTACACTACACTACACTACACACTACATTACACTACACACTACACTACACACTACACTACACACTACACTACACTACACACTACACCACACTACACTACATTACACTACACACTACACACTACTCACTACACTACACACTACACTACATTACACTACACACCACACACTACACTACACACTACACCACACTACATTACACTACACACTACACTACACACTACACTACACTACACACTACACTACACACTACACTACACTACACTACACTACACACTACACCACACTACACTACATTACACTACACACTACTCACTACACTACACACTACACTACATTACACTACACACCACACACTACACTACACACTACACCACACTACACTACATTACACTACTCACTACACTACACACTACACTACATTACACTACACACTACACTACACACTACACCACACTACATTACACTACACTACTCACTACACTACACTACTCACTACACTACACTACACTACACACTGCACTACACACTACACTACACTACACTACACTACACACCACACTACATTACACTACACACTACACTACACACTACACTACACACTACACTACACTACACTACACACTACACCACACTACACTACATTACACTACACACTACACACTACACCACACTACACTACATTACACTACACTACTCACTACACTACACTACTCACTACACTACACACTACACTACTCACTACACTACACTACACACTACACCACACTACACTACATTACACTACTCACTACACTACACCACACACTACACCACACTACACTACATTACACTACACTACACACCACACTACACTACTCACTACACTACACACTACACTACTCACTACACTACACACTGCACTACACACTACACTACACTACACTACATTACACTACTCACTACACTACTCACTACACTACACACTACACCACACTACACTACATTACACTACACTACACTACACTACTCACTACACTACACACTGCACTACACACTACACTACACTACACTACATTACACTACTCACTACACTACTCACTACACTACACACTACACCACACTACACTACACACTACACCACACTACACTACATTACACTACACTACACTACACTACTCACTACACTACACACTGCACTACACACTACATTACACTACACTACACACTACACACTACACTACACTACATTACACTACTCACTACACTACTCACTACACTACACACTACACACTACACTACTTACTACACTACATTACACTACACTAAACACTACATTACACTAAACACTATACTAAACACTAAACAGTCTATATTGTTAAAAGCGCTGTATAAGTGAAGGAGACTTGACTGTGTGGAAGTCAGCTCTGATTCCCGTAGATCCGACACAGTGTGAGGGCTGGAGGTCTTGACGGGACTGTTGTGTGTGTTAGATGCGAGCGGCTCGACAGCTGCTGGAGCGGATCCAGTCTCACGGGATCGACGCGCGTCTGGAGGCGCTGAAAGAGTTAGCCAAACTCTCCGCTGACCCCACGTTCGCCACAGAGTTCATCAACATGGAGGGCCTGGCGACGCTGGCACGGCTCGTGGAGAGCGGCACACAGTGAGTGTCCCTCACACACACACACACACACACACACACACACACACACGTGATGAGCTTGATGGACTCATGTACAGTTGTGGCCAAAAGTGATGTTTGTTTTTGTTTTTAGTACACTACAAGTTCGATTAAGAACAAAACACTAAACTTGGTTATGGTATTACTATTTATCTGACAAAATTGCTTGGCAAAAAAAAGGCAAATGACAGCTCCAGCTTTATTTTACTATGCAAAAAAAAAAAAAATGCAAAAAGCTTAAAGGAAAAAGCAAACATCGACTACAACATAATCAGTTATTAACATTTGGTTGGTTCTTTCATGTTTTTGCATGTTTTCACAATTTCTTTGTATGACAGCCTATCACACAATTTGTCATGTTTCATTGCATTACTATCACAAATCAAACAATTAACTCTGAGCACAACTACATAAGATACTTACACACTCTTTAACACATTGTTATCAATAATACTGAGAGATATTTATTTAAATAAAGAGTCAAGATGTCGATCACTTTTGGCTGCTACTGTAAACTTTTGATGCATGCAAAGAGATTTAAATGGCTAATCACAAAAATATGATAACATTTTGCCTCTTGATATATATACACTAGCATTAAAAAATTCGTTTGCTCACCAAGGCAATTTATTTGATCAAAAATACAGTAAAAACAGTAATATTGTGAATGTAATATTTAAAGTAACTGTTTTCTGTGTGAACAGGGCTCAAAATATTATTTTTTTTTAATTGGTAGCAACTTCAAACATTTAGGAGCACAGACTGAAGATTAAGGAGCATTACAACTACAATTTATATGTATAATATATTAACAGAGTTATATTTAATATATGGTGTTAAGTTTCACGTTGAGCTCTGCCAATCGGGCAGCATCCTGACAATTATATTTTCAACAATCAAATATAACTCCCAAATATATTTTGAGGTCACGTAGATTAAATTTCGGGAGCGAATGCGACCAAAATGGTTGCAATTTCGAGCCTTGTGTGAATATAGAGTTAAGTGTAATGTATTCCTGTGATGAAAGCTGAATTATCAGCATCATTACTCCAGTCTTCAGTGTCTCATGATCCCTCAGAAATCACTCTAATATGATGATTTGATGATCAAAAAACATTCAAGCTTATTATCAATGTTGAAAACAGTTGTGGACAATTTTTCAGAATTCTTTGATGAATAGAAAGTTCAGAAGAACAGCATTTATTTTAAATAGAATCTTTTGCTACATTATAAATGTCTTTACTGTCACTTTTGATCAATATAATTCATCCTTGCTGAATAAAAGTATCGAAAATACTCACCCCCCCTCCCCCCAAATAAATATTCTTACTGACCCCAAACTTTTGAGCGGTAGTGAATAATGTTACAAAAGCTTATTTTTTGCAATTTCTGAAGGATCATGTGACACTGAAGTCTGGAGTAATGATGCTGAAAATTCAGCTTTGATCACAGGAATAAATTACATTTTAAAAAATATTAAAATAGAAAACAGTTATTTTAAATTGTAATAATATTTCACAATATTACTGTTTTTTTGTATTTTTAATTAAATAAGTGCAGCCTTGGTGAGCAGAAGAGGCCTCTTTTAAAAACATTACAAATCGTGCCGATCCCAAACTTTTGAACGACGATGTACATTTAAAACTATATCCTTCATTATTGTTTAAAATTGTGCTAGTGGTTGTTTGTCATCTTAAATAGGAGACTGAAGAAATGATTCAGTTGAGACGTCACAGCTCAGTGTGTGTTTCAGAGACGTGTGTTTCAGTGCTTTCGTGTGTGTGTTTTCTGTGTGTAGTTTTGGGGAGATGTTGGCCTTCACTCTCACGGCGTTTCTGGAGCTCATGGATCACGGTATCGTGTCCTGGGATCTGATTTCTGTGTCCTTCATCAAACAGGCAAGTAAAACACACACACTAACAGGTCTGTCTCTTTCTAAAGAAGCCTTTCTCAACCTAAGAAAATAATAATCTTAAAATAAGAATAATTATCTGCCAACGGGGTAAGAAAAAAAATCTTAATTCAAATGGAAAACAAGATTATTTTTCTCACCCCTTTGGCAGATCATTTTGCTTGTTTTAAGCAAAAACTCACTTAATTTTTAAACTGATTAATAAATAAATGTAATAAACTGATTTTATTAATCAGAAAACAAGATAGAATTTCTTATGTCATTTTACTTATCTAGTAAATGCTTCTTGATTTAACAATTTCTAGCTATTTGGACTGGAAACAAGACAAAAATACTAAGTAAGAAAAGCATTTTTTGCAGTGCAGTCCTCAAATCTGATTGGACAAGCATTGCATTAGGGCTGATAGAAGAGTCCATTCATTCACCAACCTGGTTCATTAGTGATGATTCAAATGAAAAAAAAAAATTGGTTGAGTGAATGAGTCAATGAGCCTATTGTAACGATCTGAAACGCAAGTATCAAACGTGAAACGCAAGTAACTTTGTGGGCGAACCTCGGGCGCTGTTGCTATTATAGCGTCGGGATAAATGACTCTTGCACCCGACGCAAATCTAAAATGTGTTGGTCTGAAGTCGCTTCATTACTCATAGGTGTGGTTTGGGCGTAACGTGAAATAAACCAATCAGAGCGTCATCTCACATTCCCTTTAAGAGCAGGCGCGCTTGTTCCATGGCGGATTGCTATTATAACGGCGGATTTGCCAGGAGCGGTTCACAGCCGAGGAGACCGACGTTCTCGTCAGGGCCGTAAAACACAGAGAAGTGACATTGGGGACGGAGAAACACACCCAGATTAGCTTCGGTTAAACAGGCGTATGATAATTTGGGTAAATGTGTAAGCTAGATTTATGCCTATTCTTTCACATCTTCATGGACACAACAATGATTTCCCTCGTGTGGAATATTTTTCCTTGTAATTATGTATGATTTGCAAAATGTAAACTTCTGCATCTGTGTAGAAGAGAGAAGTAAAGTGTGTGTGCGTTGTGCACACGCTACATTATGGCCAAGCATGCGCCCTTAAAACAGCATCTGAATAACGCGCCACTGACTTTAGACGAGGTTTCTCCTGGTCTGTGGAGGAATTGTTTTCTGAAACTGTAAAATCGCACCAGGGAACGTTTGCGCCGGAACACGCCTCCTCTCTTCGCTGAACCGCCCCCGGGAGCGCAAGTTCATTTCCTAATTTACTGCCGTGCGTCTGTGGAGGGAAAAGTCCGCTGTGCATCGAGTGCAAAATAGGAATGATACATGCGTCGGTGTATAAAGTCAATTGCGCTGGATGCAAGATAGGACCCAATGACTTGTTCATAAACACAGTCATTGACTCATTCACTCAACCAATTTGTTGGATGTTTTAATGTTTGAAGATGGATTTGTTGTCAATTTTTAGTTACATTGCCTGGTAGACCAGTGTTTATGTCATGTGATAGTCATGTGAGTGTGGCGTGTGATAGATTGCGGGTTACGTGAACCAGCCCATGGTGGACGTGTCCATTCTGCAGCGCTCACTGGCCATCCTGGAGAGTATGGTGCTCAACAGCCACAGCCTGTACCAGCGCGTGGAGCAGGAGATCACTGTGGCGCAGCTCATCGCACACCTGCAAGTGTGAGCACATACACGCACACACACACGCACACACACTCGCAGCAGGTCACGTGCCTCTCTCCTGCACGCACGCACGCACACACACACACTGAACATGCCGAGCTGTGTAATAAAACCCTCCAGAGCTCCAGACAGTGACACGTGATCTAGAGTCCAGAAGTGTTGGAGTCCAAGAGCAAGATACCTCTAACTGTGTGTGTGTGTGTGTGTGTCATCAACTCCTCAGGTCCAATCAGGAGATCCAGACGTACGCCATCGCTCTCATCAATGCCCTGTTCCTCAAAACACCAGAGGACAGACGCCAGGTGAACACACACTCTCTCTCTCACACACACACACACACACACACACACACACACACACACACACACACACTAATCAACTCACTCGTCAGTAATTGTTAACAGGTCCGTTCACAGTAGGAACGTCCACACACTGTCATTCACATGTTTAACAGATAACAGTAAATTTCACACCAAAGATGATAACTATAACGATAAAAATATAGTTCTAAAAATCATTCTAAATACACAAGAATATTAGAGTTCACACCAAAACTATAACAATAACGGCAGAGAGGAACGATATCATTGGAATCACTTTCAGAACTATTTTTTCCAGCTGATGAATGATTAAAACATTTAAAGTCCCCCTGTAGTCAATAATTTGATCCCTTAAAACTCATCTTTGATCACTAAAATTACATATTTAAATGTTTTTTCCTTGAAAAAAATTGATTTATGCCTTTAAACATCTTGAATGTAACTCGACACCCTTGCCTCGCGGTTCTATGAATATGCAAATGAGCCCCGCCTCCACTCACTCACTCAGCTCGGAGATCCACTGGTTCACGATCACACGTTGATCTGATTGGTTACAAGGTAGTTTGTGACGTCAGAAACACCAGCGATTTCAAAGCGTGTTTTTGAGACTGTCTTTGGTTCACTGCAGTTTTAAGGAGGAAATACTCAGCAATGCTGTCGACTTATGAATTTACACATGGTTTGTCTTAAAGCAGATTAAAAACACCACATAGACACATAAACAACATTAAAAGCTGGATTTTCACTAAAGGGGGACTTTAACAGCCAATCAGAATCCATCCTGATTTATAGAGCACAAGCATTAAAGCGACAGACGACATAAACTGCAGCACGTGCTGAGAATAAATATGATATCGTCCGCTAGTATGGACGCTAATATATTTATCATTATAGTTATCTTTATAGTTATCATTCTTGGTGTGAACTAAGTGAGGTGTAAAAGTATCATGTTTTTGACTTGGTTCTTTGCTTATGCAACACAACACTGTCACTGCCTGTAACAGGGTCAGTTTTAACACGCTGACTTCTATTATAAAGTTATTCTATAACTGTTAAGTCAGAAGAACCAAGAGAACCGAACTACAAAACACACCCTAAATGTTTCTATCAGTAAAAGTTGACAGGCAGATTTGTAGTATTCTGTGTTTGTGAAAGAAAGCCTATTATAGTCAAGAAATATTTCCAGTACTCAAATCTGCTTGATCAAGCAAGCAGCATCGCATTAGTCCTGATATAACCAACAACCGATTGGTTCGTTAGCTCTGATTCGTTCAGGAACCAAACATGTGACTGTCCTTATAAATGAGTCATTGATTCATTCACTCAACCAATTTGTTGGATGCTCTCAAAACATTCTCATTTCTTACAGTTGGTTGTGTATTTATTGCAGTTTGGAGTCTGGTTTAGACATTCTCAGACTGTGACTCTCTGTGTGTGTTTATGGCAGGAGATGGCGAGTACACTGGCACAGAAACACCTGCGTGGCATCATACTTAATGTAAGTGTCTGTGATCTGCAGGTAATGGCGTCAGATTCACTTTGCCACTCATTTTCTGCTATTAGCTGTAAAGAAAACAGATCCAAATGTGATGGAGTAAATCACTAGTGACGAATCCAGCAAACAGCAGCTGGTTGGTTGATTGATTTTATTTAATTAATTTAATTTGATTAGATTGATTTTGAATTGATGAGTGTGTTTTGATCAGATCTTCATTCTTCAAAAAACCACAGAACGTCCTGCTAGTAGCTGTGTGTAGGATCATCAGTTGATAGTGTGATAATGAGAGTTGTTTTAGGAAACTCCTCTGTCTTTCCCAGCACATCATCCGTGGGAATCGGCCCGTCAAAGCGGAAATGGCACATCAGCTTTACGTGCTGCAAGTTTTGACCTTCAACCTTCTGGAGGAACGCATGATGACCAAAATGGACCCCAATGACCAGGCAAGCTTTATGTCTGAAAATGATTCACTTGTCATTAAGATTAATGGAGGGAACATGTAGTATGATTGAAGTGATGAATAGCACCTAATGTGACAGATGCTTGAGTCTTTATGTGAAAGTATTCAGTATTCATGCATATGATGAAAATATTACTGTCAGATAAGGATATGAACTCAGGTCTTGATGTACTCGTATAACTAGTACATCACTGTAGCAGACAGTGTTCACTTAGATCACTAAAGCACAGCAGAAATACCTAAAAATCAGTAAATATTGCATTTAGGCTTTAGACTCGTCATGTAATCCCAGACTGAGCTCATGATGGTGAGATATGATCTCTGTGTGGATCTCTTGTTCATACAAAAATCTCAATGCATTATTACAATATTTACAAAGAAATGAAGACCAGGCTCAGCATCTGACAAAGCCTCTGTTTGAGTCATTAAAATAATTAGTGTTGTACGTTTATGACAAAAGAGTAGAGTGACGTTTAAATGGCAAACATCATTTTTCTGCATGTTTATTAACATGTACGATTAAAGATTTATATCTGAATTCATATGCAAGATCTAAGTCCACATGTCATACAAATAAGACCATGCTTCTAACACAGGTCGAGAGCTGAAGTTTTGTGATGCTGTTTGCCAATGTTAGTTAGAACTATGATTTTGCGAAACAATAAACATTTGAACATGACTGACTGTAGAAAACTCATTCATAGCTCATGTTTGGCCAGCATAATCATGGCATGAAAAGCCAAAGATTACTGATTTGTTTTCAGCATTTTCCAAGATACTTGGGGAAGTTGCGTTCTCTTATAACCTTCACACTGCTTGAATTCTTCAGACACAGAGAGATATCATATTTGAGCTCAGAAGAATCGCATTTGAAGGAGACAGTGATCCAGGCGGGACGGAGAAGAGGAAAGCCGTCTACACTAAAGACTACAAGATGCTGGGCTTCACCGTGAGTGATGTTTGCTCTTTCTGTTGTCATCACAAGATGTAATAGTTTAATTATGATCAGTGATAGTGATGTGTGCGATATATGCTTTAATGATCAGTGATAGTGATGTGTGGGTTTGTGTGATGTGTTTGTTTTTAATGATGGATTAGTGATAGTGATGTGTGTAATGTTAAATTATGATCAGTGATAGTGGTGTGAAGTGATGGTTTAATGACGGATCAGTCATAGTGATGTGTGTGTGATGTCATTATTTAATGATGGATCAGTGATAGTGATGTGCTGATGTGTGTAATGTGATTGTTTAAAGGGGTGGTATAATGCCCTTTTCACAAGATGTAAAATAAGTCTCTGATGTCCCCAGAGTGTGTGTGTGAAGTTTTAGCTCAAAATACCCCACAGATATTTTTATATAGCATGTTAAAGTTGTCACTTTTTGAGGGTGAGCAAAAACGCTCGCTGTTCCTTTAAATGCAAATGAGCTGCTGCTCCCGGCACAGAGGGCAGAGCTACAACAGCTTGTGTCCTTTTACCTCACACACACATGCACTGAAAATTTCAAACACTTTTAACCTTTTATGTTCAAACCGAGTCAGACAATGATGGAGAGACTCAAGAAGAAGTGACAACATGTAGACAACATTTCTGAATGGTTAGTTGATGAATTTATGTAGCTTATGTGTAGTTATCTTCTAGTCATTGATTAGCATATTCTGTCATGATAATCTATAAATCGTGTTCAGGGGGCGGGGTTTATTTAATTTGTAGGGTTGGTGATGTCACTAACCCGGGAGGAATGTGGTGTAGTCTCTACCAGCCGTTTGTTGTAGTCCTTAAAGGAGAACTCCGGTCAATTTTAACATTGAGCTAATTTTTTTGTACATTTGGAGTGCTGTCAATACAGAGAACAACGACAAAAATCGGTGTTGCCTACACCGAGTTATTCTATTTTTAAAATTTGCACCCTGTTGACTTCAATAGGGCAAGTACTAAACCTGCTTTTAGGCTCTTAACATCCTTAATGTGTCATTACAAGTGCACAGAAAATGTGAGTGATTCCTTCTGAGTGAACACGAGTGGATCTGACTGCAGTAGATGTGAAAGATATGTATAAAAATGATGTTATTTAAGCCAGCGCAAATACCTGTTTACATCCTGTTTTTCGGTTGAAGTCCAAAGTAGTCGATTGCCGAGTTCACGCGCATAGGTTTATCACGCGCGTGAACTCGGCAATCGACTACTTTGGACTTCAACCGAAAAACAGGATGTAAACAGGTATGTGCTTAAACACATTTCTTGAAACTATGCCTCGTATTCTCAAAACTATAAACACAAATCCATAACGTCTCACCCAATTCCCCAAACATCCTATTTTCAGGTCAAAATGAAGCTCTACACTCAAAACCGTTCACTCTTGCTGAAAAACCAAACTTTGCCCTCAGACTGGACACACAAGCCCTCAAAATCACACACACTACAACATAGTCTAACACACTGGTGCAATAAATTCAAAACAACATTTCCAAAACTCGTAAGTTATGTAGCTTGTGGTTTCCCCCATCACAAACCTTTTCACATGATGAACACAAAAGACACAACCAGTGGATACATTGGCACATTTTTATTCATACACAGAAAATACACACACACACACAAATATTTTTTTTTACTCTTTTTAGCACAATTTTCCTCCACGGACAAATTGCGATTGTTAACTCATGATTTCTGTTCTGTCTGTGCGCACCAATCTTGCACTTCTATCTACTCCTCAACCAGACCACCTAGAGACTTCGGGTTTTCGTAGATTTAGGTGAGAAAATTGCGCTAAAACACTCACCGAGTTTTTATTACTTGTTTTTTTTTACTCTCTCCTCTCATTTTTTTTTTTATATTTACTTACAGTATGATGTGTGTGACCAACATATGACAGTAAAAGAGCACACAAAAACCATATTCTAATATGTATTGGAATGGTAAAGAGTGTTGGGACGTGACAGGAGGGCCTCCACTCAAGGAGACAATATGATGAACACATCTAAGAATGTTTCACGTATGGTTGAAATACCATGCCTAGAAAGATAACATTCTGGGAGTCAAGACTATAAAGGAGAAAGGATGCCCTCCCTTCACTGTCACACTCTGCAGCCACTCTGTGTGACTGTACGACTGCTGGCCTTTTCTTGCAAGAAAATACACCTCATCAAAGACTATTGGAAATGTTTGTCTCTTATTCAGTGATAGAATTTTGTTTGCCACCAGTCCTCCCTGAAGGTTCTCGAGGCGACGGTGAAGCGACTCAAATTTGGCCTTACTCGTAGCCCAGCCTCCCTCATAGTCACACCATTGACTGAGACATGGGCAACTAGAGTGGCTTGAATTTCATCTGAGACTGCTTGTCTTCTTGTTCTTGCCCTTCCTCCCCCTCCTTCTTATCCCTCTTCCTTCATGTCTTTCTGGATCCATTGTTCCAAAACGCAATAAACTGATTTGGGCCCTTTTATATATCTATTGAAGGTTCTGATTGATGTGTGCTAAATTTTTACTCTTATTCACGAGTTCACACTTACAAATAAGTCAGATAGAATAAATGCGTATTTGGCGTGCTGTCCGAGGAGAGGGCTCCGGGCTCGGTATTTGGCCCGAACCCAGAGTACTCCCCCCGTATTCCTGGCTGTGAAAGAACAAGCCAAGAGTGAGGAGTCGGGGTGGTGGAGGGATGCTGAAAACTGTCAAGGAAGTTAGGTGAGTTGACAGAGTGAATATATATATGCTTCCTCTCATGCTGATAGGGTAGACATGGTAATTGTTTGATGAGTTGATTGATTGATTGCTTGCTTGATTATTTGAACGTGCTCCTCCCGAACTTTGTTAATAAAACATCATGTGTTTTCACTTGGGTAATTGTGTGCTAACTGAGCTGAAGCTGTGCTAACTTGAGTGAATTATTTTGAATGCTAGTGCTTTCTATATGACAACATGGTGTAGGCAATGAGAAATGAAGGGATTTGTGTGTAGAGTTTTGCAGTGACAGTTCAACAAATCTGACTCATGTGTCAAAACAGGGAATAGTGTTTATAGTTTAGTGAAATGGGTGTGCTTTTTGATAAATGCCGTTATGGTTTTGAAATTTTAGTTCAAAAGCCTGGTTATAGTGTTTAAGCAATTGAGAAAAACTGTAAAAATAGAATAACTCGGTGTAGGCAACACCGATTTTTGTAGTTGTTCTCTGTATTGACAGCACTCCAAATGTACAATAAAATGAGCTCAATGTTAAAATTGACCGGAGTTCTCCTTTAAAAAGCGATTTCTTTAAAAGCAAATATCTCCCTTTGCTTTGAACTTTGAGCGTTCTAACTTTGCAGATGTTGTTTATGCTCAAACAGCAACATTACACACTAACTAAAGTTAGAAAAGTGAAATCATATTCAACCACCCCTTAAATGATGGATTTGTGTGATGTGCTCTGCGGGATGTGATTGTTTAATTATGATCAATGATGATAATGATATGCTGATGTCATATTTTAATGATGGATCAATGATAGTGATGTGTTGAAGTGTGTGTAATGTGATGGTTTAATGATGGATCAGTGATAGTGATGTGTTGAAGTGTGTGTAATGTGATGGTTTAATGGTGGTCAGTGATAGTGATGTGTTGAAGTGTGTGTAATGTGATGGTTTAATGATGGATCAGTGATAGTGATGTGTTGAAGTGTGTGTAATGTGATGGTTTAATGGTGATCAGTGATAGTGATGTGTTGAAGTGTGTGTAATGTGATGGTTTAATGGTGGTCAGTGATAGTGATGTGTTGAAGTGTGTGTAATGTGATGGTTTAATGGTGATCAGTGATAGTGATGTGTTGAAGTGTGTGTAATGTGATGGTTTAATGGTGGTCAGTGATAGTGATGTGTTGAAGTGTGTGTAATGTGATGGTTTAATGGTGATCAGTGATAGTGATGTGTTGAAGTGTGTGTAATGTGATGGTTTAATGATGGATCAATGATAGTGATGTGTTGAAGTGTGTGTAATGTGATGGTTTAATGGCGATCAGTGATAGTGATGTGTTGAAGTGTGTGTAATGTGATGGTTTAATGGTGGTCAGTGATAGTGATGTGTTGAAGTGTGTGTAATGTGATGGTTTAATGGTGGTCAGTGATAGTGATGTGTTGAAGTGTGTGTAATGTGATGTTTAATGGTGATCAGTGATAGTGATGTGTTGAAGTGTGTGTAATGTGATGGTTTAATGGTGATCAGTGATAGTGATGTGTTGAAGTGTGTGTAATGTGATGGTTTAATGGCGATCAGTGATAGTGATGTGTTGAAGTGTGTGTAATGTGATGGTTTAATGGTGGTCAGTGATAGTGATGTGTTGAAGTGTGTGTAATGTGATGGTTTAATGGTGGTCAGTGATAGTGATGTGTTGAAGTGTGTGTAATGTGATGGTTTAATGGTGATCAGTGATAGTGATGTGTTGAAGTGTGTGTAATGTGATGGTTTAATGGTGGTCAGTGATAGTGATGTGTTGAAGTGTGTGTAATGTGATGGTTTAATGGTGATCAGTGATAGTGATGTGTTGAAGTGTGTGTAATGTGATGGTTTAATGGCGATCAGTGATAGTGATGTGTTGAAGTGTGTGTAATGTGATGGTTTAATGGTGGTCAGTGATAGTGATGTGTTGAAGTGTGTGTAATGTGATGGTTTAATGATGGATCAGTGATAGTGATGTGTTGAAGTGTGTGTAATGTGATGGTTTAATGATGGATCAGTGATAGTGATGTGTTGAAGTGTGTGTAATGTGATGGTTTAATGGTGATCATCACTACTTCCTGTTTCAAATGCGCATGCGTCGCGTCTGAGCGCGTTGTTGTCTTTGGAGCTCCATCGATTGATTTATAATTCTTGATTTCTCTTTAAACTCACTTACAACGAACATTTTCTACTTTTCCTCACCTCATAGTTATAACGCGGATTGTTGAGCAGACGCGTCTCAAGCCTAGTGATCCAACGCTGGATACTCTTATAGGTTACGTCCGTGGATCACGGCTGAACGCGTCTTCTCCGCACTCATTTACAAACAAACATTTTTTCGCCTATCGTGCGTCTACTCTACACCCGTACCACTGAAAAGACGGATTATATCCAAGACTTAAGCCATAAATTAGTATTAATATTGATAGCACCACTGGTAGCGTCGTTGCTAACTTAACTTACTGTCCATCTGTTAAAATGGCGAATATATCAAATGTAAGTAGTCTACCTTTTGGTGCAGGTGAGGACACATTTGAGCTGCACGCGGTGCAGTCTGAGCTGGAAGCTGTTGAGAAACAGATCCACGACCTTTTAGTAAGAAAAGCCGAGCTGATAGACCGGCGGTTAGCTCTTGAAACATCACGTGCCGAGGCACACAAATCAGAGATTAACGTTACTAACCCGCTGACTCCGACCTCGTCTACTCCGTGCGTTCCTCAACATCGGTCCCGAACGTCAAGGTCGCGATCAGCCATGGTCTCGTTCACCCCGGCTCCAACATGCCATCACGAAGCCTGGAAACAGAACGCGATGCTGTGATCATCGGCGATTCCATCGTTCGACACGTACATGCTACGTTAAATAAAAGTAAGGTGCATAGTCACTGCTTTCCTGGTGCTCGTGTTTCTGAAATCGCTGCTCACGTTCCCGAGATTCTGAACGAGCGCGTCGGAACCGTTGTCCTGCACGCGGGAGGGGCCGACATCAGACTGCGCCAGACGGATGTTCTGAAGAAAGACTTCAGGAATCTGATCGATACGGTACGCAGCACATCGCCTGATATAACGATTATTGTGTCAGGACCGCTTCCCACGTACCGACTAGGTCATGAAAAGTTTAGTAGATTATTTGCGCTTAATGAATGGTTAATGTCATGGTGCAATGAGCAGAAACTTCTCTTTGTAAATAATTGGAATCTGTTTTGGGAGCGTCCTAGGCTTTACCGTGCTGATGGCTTACACCCAAGCAGATTCGGATCGGATCTTCTGTCAGATAACATCTCCAAAATGTTAAATACCTTTTGACTAGTAAACAAAAGTCCAAATCATAGTCTCTGCTGCACCAATTTAACTGATATAAATAGTGTAGAACATTGCATAGAAACTGTGTCTATTCCTCGTTTAGTGAGATCAAATCATAAATCTACTGCAGGATCTAGAAAAAATCTAATTGTTATTAAACCAGAAAATGTTGCTATTGGTAATCAAAAACAATTTCTAAAGCTAGGTCTTCTAAACATTAGATCACTCACACCTAAGGCAGTTATTGTAAATGAAATAGTCACAGATAATAGCTTCGATGTACTTTGCCTTACTGAAACCTGGCTTAAACCAAATGATTAATTTGGTTTAAATGAGTCTACTCCATCAGGATACTCCTATAAGCACGAGCCCCGTCTGAATGGTCGTGGCGGCGGTGTTGCAACAATCTATAGAGATTTTCTCAATGTTACTCAGAAAACGGGTTATAAGTTTATTTCATTTGAAGTACTTGTACTAAATGTTACGCTCTTAGATGTTCGAAAAACATCCCTAATATCTCTAGCCTTGGCTACCGTATATAGACCGCCTGGGCCTTACGCTGATTTCCTAAAAGAGTTTGCAGATTTTCTCTCAGACCTATTAGTTAACTTCGATAAAGCATTAATTGTTGGAGACTTTAATATCCATGTAGATAATCAAAATGATGCGTTAGGGGCTGCGTTTACAGATTTATTAAACTCCTTTGGGGTCAAGCAAATCATTACCGGACCGACTCATCGATTTAATCATACACTCGATTTAATTATATCACATGGAACCGATCCAACCGATATAGATATCATTCCACAAAGTGACGATGTCACTGACCATTACATGGTAACTTGCATATTACGTACTCCTGTAATATATCATGCTGCGGCGCGTTATCGATTAGGCAGAACAATCCTTCCATCCACCATAGATAATTTTTCAAACAGCTTATCGGATCTGTCTCAGCTGCTCAGTGAACCCAAACAAACAGATGAACTTGAGGAATTAACTAGCACTATGAGCACCATTCTCTCTGGATCATTGGATATTGTTGCGCCCATTAGATTAAAAAAGGTCAGAGAGAAAAGTAAAGCACCATGGTACAACAATACTACGCGTGTTCTAAAGAGAGAAACCCGTAATTTAGAGCGTAAATGGAAACAAACCAACTTAGAGGTCTTTAGAATCGCATGGAAAGACAGTATGTCACGTTATAAAAAGGCCCTTAAAGCGGCCAGGGCTGAGCATCTACGCAAACTAATAGAAAACAACCATAACAATCCTAAGTTCTTATTTAACACCGTGGCGAGACTAACAAATAAACAGATGTCTCCTGAACAAAATATTCCATTACAGTTTAGTAGTAATGATTTCATGAAGTTCTTCACTGAGAAAATAGAAAACATCAGAACCACAATTGTAAACGTTCAATCCTCAATCGCGCCTTATAATTCAGCCTCAATTATCACCCCGCAAGAACAATTACAGTGCTTTACAACTATAGAACAAAAAGAGTTAAATAAACTTTTTACTTCATCTAAAACAACAACATGTTTACTAGATCCTATACCAACTAAGCTATTGAAAGAAGTGTTACCTGTAGGGGAAGAGCCTCTCCTCAATATTATTAACTCGTCTTTATCTTTAGGCTATGTTCCAAAAACATTTAAACTGGCAGTTATAAAACCTCTCATTAAGAAACCACAATTAGATCCGAATAATCTAGTAAATTATAGACCCATTTCAAATCTACCTTTTATGTCTAAAATACTTGAAAAAGTTGTGTCCGCTCAACTGG
Source organism: Scardinius erythrophthalmus (assembly GCF_964197995.2). Lineage (NCBI taxonomy): Eukaryota > Metazoa > Chordata > Actinopteri > Cypriniformes > Leuciscidae > Scardinius > Scardinius erythrophthalmus. Next base: position 2,537,537 of record NC_138245.1, read on the forward strand.
GCTCTTTCTTACAAGAAAATGACACCTATGAAAAGTTTCAGTCTGGGTTCAGGCCGCATCATAGCACTGAAACTGCGCTCGTTAAAATCACAAATGATTTACTTTTAGCTTCTGACCAAGGATGTATCTCAATACTAGTTTTACTTGATCTTAGTGCTGCGTTCGATACTATAGATCATACAATACTCTTAGATCGACTACAAAATTATACTGGTGTTCAAGGACAAGCATTAAGCTGGTTTAGATCGTATTTATCTGAACGCTACCATTTTGTTTATTTAAATGGAGAAAAATCTATCATAACTCCAGTAAACTATGGAGTGCCGCAGGGATCTGTGTTAGGCCCTCTATTATTCTCAATATATATGCTGCCACTTGGAAATATTATAAGGAAACATGGAATTAGTTTCCATTGTTATGCTGATGACACTCAAATCTATATTTCATCACGGCCAGATGAAAACGCTAAATTATCCAAATTGACAGAGTGTGTTAAAGATATAAAAGATTGGATGACGCATAATTTTCTTTTATTAAATCCAGACAAGACAGAGGTACTACTTATCGGTTCAAAAAACCACCCACAAAACCTCTCACAATACAACTTTAACATAGTAGGATGTCCTGTTACTTCATCCTCTACAGTAAAAGACCTGGGTGTTATATTAGACTGCAACCTGTCTTTTGAAAATCATATTTCATATGTTACAAGAACAGCCTTTTTCCACCTTAGAAACATTGCTAAGCTACGTAATATGCTATCAGTTTCTGATGCAGAAAAGTTAGTTCATGCATTCATGACCTCGAGACTAGATTACTGTAATGCGTTATTAGCTGGTTGTCCTGCATCCTCAATAAACAAGCTACAGTTAGTCCAAAATGCCGCCGCTAGAGTTCTAACTAGATCAAGAAAATATGATCATATAACACCGATTTTATCATCCCTACATTGGTTACCTATAAAGTCCCGTATTAATTACAAGGTATTGCTACTGACTTATAAAGCCCTAAACGGCTTAGCTCCAGTCTATTTAACGGATCTTCTATCGCCCTATAATCCATCGCGCTCTTTAAGGTCACTAAATTCGAGGCTTTTGGTCATACCTAGGATATCCAGATCCACCAAAGGAGGGAGAGCATTTTCACATTTAGCACCAAAACTCTGGAATAGTCTTCCGGATACTGTTCGTTGCTCAGACTCGCTCTCCCAGTTTAAAACTAGATTAAAGACGCATCTCTTCAGCCAGGCATTCATATAATACTTTTAATCCTACAGTTAAATCCGACCTCTAGTTCATAAACGCCAGAGGAGAACTGGCCCCCGACTGAGCCCGGGTTCTCCCAAGTTTTTTTTTTCTCCATTAGGTCACCTGATGGAGTTTTTCGGTTCCTTGCCACTGTTGCCTTTGGCTTGCTCAGTTGGGGATATTTGGGGATATTTAATTTAATTAATCAATCAACGATACTATTGATCAGCATTACCAAACGTAGACGTTCCACTAGAAACAAACATTGATGTATTGTTCTAATTTATTACTGTGAAGCTGCTTTGATACAACCTGTGTTGTGAAAAGCACTATAAATAAACTTGACTTGACTTGACTTGACTTGATCAGTGATAGTGATGTGTTGAAGTGTGTGTAATGATAATGGTTTAATGATGGATCAGTGATAGTGATGTGTTGAAGTATGTGTAATGTGATGGTTTAATGGTGGTCAGTGATAGTGATGTGTTGAAGTGTGTGTAATGTGATGGTTTAATGGTGGTCAGTGATAGTGATGTGTTGAAGTGTGTGTAATGTGATGGTTTAATGGTGGTCAGTGATAGTGATGTGTTGAAGTGTGTGTAATGTGATGTTTAATGGTGGTCAGTGATAGTGATGTGTTGAAGTGTGTGTAATGTGATGGTTTAATGGTGATCAGTGATAGTGATGTGTTGAAGTGTGTGTAATGTGATGGTTTAATGGTGATCAGTGATAGTGATGTGTTGAAGTGTGTGTAATGTGATGGTTTAATGGCGATCAGTGATATTGATGTGTTGAAGTGTGTGTAATGTGATGGTTTAATGGTGATCAGTGATAGTGATGTGTTGAAGTGTGTGTAATGATAATGGTTTAATGATGGATCAGTGATAGTGATGTGTTGAAGTGTGTGTAATGTGATGGTTTAATGGTGATCAGTGATAGTGATGTGTTGAAGTGTGTGTAATGTGATGGTTTAATGGCGATCAGTGATATTGATGTGTTGAAGTGTGTGTAATGTGATGGTTTAATGGTGATCAGTGATAGTGATGTGTTGAAGTGTGTGTAATGATAATGGTTTAATGATGGATCAGTGATAGTGATGTGTTGAAGTGTGTGTAATGTGATGGTTTAATGGTGATCAGTGATAGTGATGTGTTGAAGTGTGTGTAATGTGATGGTTTAATGGTGATCAGTGATAGTGATGTGTTGAAGTGTGTGTAATGATAATGGTTTAATGATGGATCAGTGATAGTGATGTGTTGAAGTGTGTGTAATGTGATGGTTTAATGGTGATCAGTGATAGTGTTGTGTTGAAGTGTGTGTAATGTGATGGTTTAATGGCGATCAGTGATATTGATGTGTTGAAGTGTGTGTAATGTGATGGTTTAATGGTGATCAGTGATAGTGATGTGTTGAAGTGTGTGTAATGATAATGGTTTAATGATGGATCAGTGATAGTGATGTGTTGAAGTGTGTGTAATGTGATGGTTTAATGGTGATCAGTGATAGTGATGTGTTGAAGTGTGTGTAATGTGATGGTTTAATGGCGATCAGTGATATTGATGTGTTGAAGTGTGTGTAATGTGATGGTTTAATGGTGATCAGTGATAGTGATGTGTTGAAGTGTGTGTAATGATAATGGTTTAATGATGGATCAGTGATAGTGATGTGTTGAAGTGTGTGTAATGTGATGGTTTAATGGTGGTCAGTGATAGTGATGTGTTGAAGTGTGTGTAATGTGATGGTTTAATGGTGATCAGTGATAGTGATGTGTTGAAGTGTGTGTAATGATAATGGTTTAATGATGGATCAGTGATAGTGATGTGTTGAAGTGTGTGTAATGTGATGGTTTAATGGCGATCAGTGATAGTGATGTGTTGAAGTGTGTGTAATGTGATGGTTTAATGGTGATCAGTGATAGTGATGTGTTGAAGTGTGTGTAATGATAATGGTTTAATGATGGATCAGTGATAGTGATGTGTTGAAGTGTGTGTAATGTGATGGTTTAATGGTGATCAGTGATAGTGTTGTGTTGAAGTGTGTGTAATGTGATGGTTTAATGGTGATCAGTGATAGTGATGTGTTGAAGTGTGTGTAATGATAATGGTTTAATGATGGATCAGTGATAGTGATGTGTTGAAGTGTGTGTCATGTGATGGTTTAATGGTGATCAGTGATAGTGATGTGTTGAAGTGTGTGTAATGTGATGGTTTAATGGCGATCAGTGATAGTGATGTGTTGAAGTGTGTGTAATGTGATGGTTTAATGGTGATCAGTGATAGTGATGTGTTGAAGTGTGTGTAATGTGATGGTTTAATGGTGGTCAGGGATAGTGATATGTTGAAGTGTGTGTAATGTGATGGTTTAATGATGGATCAGTGATAGTGATGTGTTGAAGTGTGTGTAATGTGATGGTTTAATGGCGATCAGTGATAGTGATGTGTTGAAGTGTGTGTAATGTGATGGTTTAATGGTGATCAGTGATAGTGATGTGTTGAAGTGTGTGTAATGTGATGGTTTAATGGTGATCAGTGATAGTGATGTGTTGAAGTGTGTGTCATGTGATGGTTTAATGGCGATCAGTGATAGTGATGTGTTGAAGTGTGTGTAATGTGATGGTTTAATGGTGATCAGTGATAGTGATGTGTTGAAGTGTGTGTAATGTGATGGTTTAATGGTGATCAGTGATAGTGATGTGTTGAAGTGTGTGTAATGTGATGGTTTAATGGTGATCAGTGATAGTGATGTGTTGAAGTGTGTGTAATGTGATGGTTTAATGGTGATCAGTGATAGTGATGTGTTGAAGTGTGTGTAATGTGATGGTTTAATGGTGATCAGTGATAGTGATGTGTTGAAGTGTGTGTAATGTGATGGTTTAATGGCGATCAGTGATAGTGATGTGTTGAAGTGTGTGTAATGTGATGGTTTAATGGTGATCAGTGATAGTGATGTGTTGAAGTGTGTGTAATGTGATGGTTTAATGGTGGTCAGTGATAGTGATGTGTTGAAGTGTGTGTAATGTGATGTTTAATGGTGGTCAGTGATAGTGATGTGTTGAAGTGTGTGTAATGTGATGGTTTAATGGCGATCAGTGATAGTGATGTGTTGAAGTGTGTGTAATGTGATGGTTTAATGGTGATCAGTGATAGTGATGTGTTGAAGTGTGTGTAATGTGATGGTTTAATGGTGATCAGTGATAGTGATGTGTTGAAGTGTGTGTAATGTGATGGTTTAATGGCGATCAGTGATAGTGATGTGTTGAAGTGTGTGTAATGTGATGGTTTAATGGTGATCAGTGATAGTGATGTGTTGAAGTGTGTGTAATGTGATGGTTTAATGGTGATCAGTGATAGTGATGTGTTGAAGTGTGTGTCATGTGATGGTTTAATGGCGATCAGTGATAGTGATGTGTTGAAGTGTGTGTAATGTGATGGTTTAATGGTGATCAGTGATAGTGATGTGTTGAAGTGTGTGTAATGTGATGGTTTAATGGTGATCAGTGATAGTGATGTGTTGAAGTGTGTGTAATGTGATGGTTTAATGGTGATCAGTGATAGTGATGTGTTGAAGTGTGTGTCATGTGATGGTTTAATGGCGATCAGTGATAGTGATGTGTTGAAGTGTGTGTAATGTGATGGTTTAATGGTGATCAGTGATAGTGTTGTGTTGAAGTGTGTGTCATGTGATGGTTTAATGGTGATCAGTGATAGTGATGTGTTGAAGTGTGTGTAATGTGATGGTTTAATGGCGATCAGTGATAGTGATGTGTTGAAGTGTGTGTAATGTGATGGTTTAATGGTGATCAGTGATAGTGATGTGTTGAAGTGTGTGTCATGTGATGGTTTAATGGCGATCAGTGATAGTGATGTGTTGAAGTGTGTGTAATGTGATGGTTTAATGGTGATCAGTGATAGTGTTGTGTTGAAGTGTGTGTAATGTGATGGTTTAATGGTGATCAGTGATAGTGTTGTGTTGAAGTGTGTGTCATGTGATGGTTTAATGGTGATCAGTGATAGTGATGTGTTGAAGTGTGTGTAATGTGATGGTTTAATGGTGATCAGTGATAGTGATGTGTTGAAGTGTGTCATGTGATGGTTTAATGGTGATCAGTGATAGTGATGTGTTGAAGTGTGTGTAATGTGATGGTTTAATGGTGATCAGTGATAGTGTTGTGTTGAAGTGTGTGTCATGTGATGGTTTAATGGTGATCAGTGATAGTGATGTGTTGAAGTGTGTGTAATGTGATGGTTTAATGGTGATCAGTGATAGTGATGTGTTGAAGTGTGTGTAATGTGATGGTTTAATGGTGATCAGTGATAGTGTTGTGTTGAAGTGTGTGTCATGTGATGGTTTAATGGTGATCAGTGATAGTGATGTGTTGAAGTGTGTGTAATGTGATGGTTTAATGGCGATCAGTGATAGTGATGTGTTGAAGTGTGTGTAATGTGATGGTTTAATGGTGATCAGTGATAGTGATGTGTTGAAGTGTGTGTCATGTGATGGTTTAATGGTGATCAGTGATAGTGATGTGTTGAAGTGTGTGTCATGTGATGGTTTAATGGCGATCAGTGATAGTGATGTGTTGAAGTGTGTGTAATGTGATGGTTTAATGGCGATCAGTGATAGTGATGTGTTGAAGTGTGTGTAATGTGATGGTTTAATGGCGATCAGTGATAGTGATGTGTTGAAGTGTGTGTAATGTGATGGTTTAATGGCGATCAGTGATAGTGATGTGTTGAAGTGTGTGTAATGTGATGGTTTAATGGTGATCAGTGATAGTGATGTGTTGAAGTGTGTGTAATGTGATGGTTTAATGGCGATCAGTGATAGTGATGTGTTGAAGTGTGTGTCATGTGATGGTTTAATGGTGATCAGTGATAGTGATGTGTTGAAGTGTGTGTAATGATAATGGTTTAATGATGGATCAGTGATAGTGATGTGTTGTTGTGTGTGTAATGATAATGGTTTAATGATGGATCAGTGATAGTGATGTGTTGTTGTGTGTGTTTTGGTTTGTTCACAGAATCCAATGAATCCTGCCATGGATTTCACTCAGACGCCACCGGGAATGCTGGCGCTCGACAACATGCTGTACCTCGCCAAACTACACCAGGACACGTATATCAGAGTAAGAGCTCACAGTCAGAACCATTACCTCTTTTTATGTCTTTTCTCAAGCACTGTGTGCTATAATATTATTGTATAGTATTTGTCAGATAGCCATCAGAGTGAATTAAAGCCAGAGCTGAAATGCTGAATGTTTAGTTCCCAGCATCAAACACAAGTAACATTATTGAGCCAAAGCGTGTTTGTTTAAATAGAGCCAGGGTTACAAAAACAGAAAGAAGGAAATAAAAATCGCTGTGAACAAGAGTGATAATGCGACGGAATGTCAATGTTTGCGGTATCATGCGCTTCTATTGATCAACGAGTAGAAACGAGTAGATGTGATGTGGCGTGAGGATGTTTTGTGAGAGTGCAGACTGTGGATTTTTCACAGTGTGTGTATTTACAGTGTACTTGTCTTAGTGAGTGCTGGGTAATATACGGTAACTACAGGGGTTAAGGTTAGGTTCAGGGCTAGTACCCAGTTATTGTTATTACTATAATAAGTACATAGGATGTACATGGGGAACAGGACTGTAAAATAAAGTGCTGCCATTATGAGAACAAAAGTTACCATTCAAATACTGTTGAAGTTGAAATTCACTTCAGAAGTCAAAATTGTGACATACTAATTACAATTATGATTTAAATTAAATTATGAGATGAAAAGTCGAAATAGTGAAATTTTGTAAAACTTTTTAAGTCATAATTTCAAATTAAGTATGTCAGATTTTTGACATTTTGTCATGATTTCGATTTATGCTATAACTTGAATTTAGTCGTCTTTATGTCATAATTATACATTTTTAATCTCCTAATTTCGATTTAGTATGTCCTATTTTGGACTTTTTGTCATATGGCCTGCACACGTGCTTGTGTGTTTCAGATAGTCCTGGAGAACAGCAGTCGAGAGGATAAACACGAGTGTCCGTTTGGTCGCTGTGCGATTGAGCTGACGCGGATGCTGTGTGATCTTCTACAGGTCGGAGAACTGCGTGAGTGTTCTGCGAGTTCTGTTATCTGTGCAGTGGATTGTTATTTGCAACCTTCTTCTCCTTGTTTTAGGAGATTTGGAAACGTGACTGAAAACAGTTTTCGAAAGAATCCCCACCACTTCAGGGCGACTTTTCACTGCGGACATTTTTCCATCACAGACTTATTTTAGATATTACGTGGGAAATAGAGATCCGATAATGTCCTGATGATCCCACTGCTTGATCGGATTACAGTGGTCAAGTGTAAACACGGACATCAATATTCTGGATTGTTATATTTTCAGAAGCAACAGCTGTTTCTGCAGTGTGTGTGTGTGAGATGTAGATGTAAACAGAGGCCTGTGTAAATGCGCACGTGAACTGGTTTGTCTCCGCAGCGAATGAAGGCTGTAACGACTTCCATCCGATGTTCTTCACGCATGAGCGCGCCTGGGAAGAGTTCTTCTGTGTGTGTATTCAACTGCTCAACAAG
>NC_138245.1:2547853-2565353 GCF_964197995.2 Scardinius erythrophthalmus
TAAAAGTGCATCTATCCATCATAAAAGTGCATCTGTCTATCATAAAAGTGCATCTGTCCATCATAAAAGTGCATATATCCATCATAAAAGTGCATCTATCCATCATAAAAGTGCATCTGTCTATCATAAAAGTGCATCTGTCCATCATAAAAGTGCATCTATCATCATAAAAGTGCATCTATCCATGATAAAAGTGCATCTGTCCATCATAAAAGTGCATCTATCCATCATAAGTGCATCTGTCCATCATAAAAGTGCATCTATCCATCATAAAAGTGCATCTATCCATCATAAAAGTGCATCTGTCCATCATAAAAGTGCATCTGTCCATCCTAAGTGCATCTATCCATCATAAAAGTGCATCTGTCCATCATAAAAGTGCATCTGTCTATCATAAAAGTGCATCTATCCATGATTAAAGTGCATCTGTCCATCATAAAAGTGCATCTGTCTATCATAAAAGTGCATCTGTCCATGATAAAAGTGCATCTGTCCATCATAAAAGTGCATCTATCCATCATAAGTGCATCTGTCCATCATAAAAGTGCATCTATCCATCATAAAAGTGCATATATCCATCATAAAAGTGCATCTATCCATCATAAAAGTGCATCTGTCCATCATAAAAGTGCATCTGTCCATCATAAGTGCATCTATCCATCATAAAAGTGCATCTGTCCATCATAAAAGTGCATCTGTCCATCATAAAAGTGCATCTGTCTATCATAAAAGTGCATCTATCCATGATAAAAGTGCATCTGTCCATCATAAAAGTGCATCTATCCATCATAAGTGCATCTGTCCATCATAAAAGTGCATCTATCCATCATAAAAGTGTATATATCCATCATAAAAGTGCATCTATCCATCATAAAAGTGCATCTGTCCATCATAAAAGTGCATCTGTCTATCATAAAAGTGCATCTATCCATGATAAAAGTGCATCTGTCCATCATAAAAGTGCATCTGTCCATCATAAAAGTGCATCTATCCATCATAAAAGTGCATCTGTCCATCATAAAAGTGTATCTATCCATCATGAAAGTGCATCTGTCCATCATAAAAGTGCATCTGTCCATCATAAAAGTGTATCTATCCATCATGAAAGTGCATCTGTCCATCATAAAAGTGCATATATCCATCATAAAAGTGCATCTGTCCATGATAAAAGTGCATCTGTCTATCATAAAAGTGCATCTATCCATCATAAAAGTGCATCTGTCCATCATAAAAGTGTATCTATCCATCATAAAAGTGCATCTGTCCATCATAAAAGTGCATATATCCATCATAAAAGTGCATCTATCCATCATAAAAGTGCATCTGTCCATCATAAAAGTGCATCTGTCCATCATAAGTGCATATATCCATCATAAAAGTGCATCTATCCATCATAAAAGTGCATCTGTCCATCATAAAAGTGCATCTATCATCATAAAAGTGCATCTGTCCATCATAATAGTGCATCTGTCCATCATAAAAGTGCATCTATCCATCATAAAAGTGCATCTGTCCATCATAAAAGTGCATCCGTCCATCATAAAAGTGCATCCGTCCATCATAAAAGTGCATTTTGTAAAACTGCCATTATAAAGCTTGAAAGAGCCAGGAATTTTTTTTATTTAACTCTGATTGTATTCGTCTGAAAGAAGAATGTCATATACATCTAGAATGACTTGAGGGCGAGTAAATCATGGGATAATTTTCATTTTTTGGTGAACTATCCCTTTAATGTGTTTGGGCCCTATTTTAACGATCTGATACGCAAGTATCAAACGCGAAACGCAAGTAACTTTGTGGGCGGATCTCGATGCTGTTGCTATTATACCGGCGGAATAAATGACTCTTGTTCCATGGCGGATTGCTATTATAACGGCGGATTTGCCAGACGCGGTTCACAGCCGAGGAGACCGACGTTCTCATCAGGGCCGTAAAACACAGAGAAGTGACATTGGGGACGGAGAAACACACCCAAATTAGCTTCGGTTAAACAGGCGTATGATAATTTGGGTAAATGTGTAAGCTAGATTTATGCCTATTTATTCACATCTTCATGGACACTATAATGAATTCCCTCGTGTGGAATATTTTTCCTTGTAATTATGTATGATTTGCAAAATGTGAACTGCGTCTGTGTAGATGAGAGAAGCAAAGTGTGTGTGCGTTGTGCACACGCTACATTATGGCCAAGCATGCGCCCTTAAAACAGCATCTGAATAACGCGCCACTGACTTTAGACGAGGTTTCTCCTGGTCTGTGGAGGAATTGTTTTCTGAAACTGCAAAATAGCACCAGGGAACGTTTGCGCGGGAACACGCCTCCTCTTTTTGCTGAACCGCCCCCGGGAGCGCATGTTCATTCCCTAATTTACCGACGTGCGTCTGTGGAGGGAAAAGTCCGCTGTGCGTCGGGTGAAAAATAGGAATGATACATGCGTCGGTGTACAAAGTCAATTGCGCTGGGTGAAAGATAGGACCCTGTGTCTGATGATCTTTATTTCCTCTCTCAGAGAAGTTCTGGTTCTGCCGCCTGTCGTTGAATCACAAGGTCCTTCACTATGGAGATCTGGACGAGTCTCCGCAGGGTGAAGTGGCGTTCGAACTGCTCACCGATAAGAGTGAGTCCATATACAAGCACTCAGTGTTATTAGCATGAGCTGAACAGTGAATGAAGATAAAATGATGCCATAGAGAATCGCATGCGCAGGGTAAGATTTGTGAAAGTGTACATAAGATTGCAAGCGTAAATTAAATTTGCATGTGCAAGAGAAGATTTGTAAAGGTGTAAATCACCTTTCAAGTTTAAGAAAAAATTGCAGCATTTTACTGTTATTCATAAGTATAATTCATATTGTGAATCATGCTAAGGCAAAATAAATTTGTGTTCTTCTGACTACCATTTTTGCACGCTTACCCTTTTGGCATGTTTTTTTTTCCGCCAAAATACGTAAATTGAATTTACGCTTGCAATCTTATGATCACTTTCTAAAATCTTACCCTGCGCATGCGATTCTTTATGGCATCATTTTACCTTCACAACAGTGAACTAAAGCTCTGTCATTGTCACACAGTTCCTGTATCGGATATGAAAGCAGTTCTGACCGGGAAAGACTGTCCACACATGAAGGAGAAGAGCGCGCTCAAACAGAACAAGGTCAGAACTTTATCTTCATCCTCCAGTGCACGATTGAACACAACTGTGTTCTGAGTGTTTCGCAGGATTTCACAGCACATTTTTCAGGTTTTAATTTCACAGAATATTTTACAATAGCTCCTCATTCTTACATTTATGAAACAAATACAGTATGTCAAGAGACATGGCAGAGTCTGGTCAAGGTTTTTCTCCCTTTTAAACCTTCAGGAATTGTTTGGTTTAACTAGAATGTTTTGCTTACGTTCCCATTAAGTTATGAAAGCGTTATTTCTGAATGTTCTCTGAACGTTCAAAACATCCAGTTTTTTAAACGTATTAAAGTCCCCCTGTGGTAAAAAATCCAGCTTTTAATGTTGTTTATGTGTCTATGTGGTGTTTTTAATCTGCTTTAAGACAAATCATGTGTAAATTCATAAGTTGACAGCATTGCTGAGTATTTTCTCCTTAAAACTGCAGTGAACCAAAGACATTCTCAAAAACACGCTTTGAAATCGCTGGTGTTTCTGACGTCACAAACTACCTTGTAACCAATCAGATCAACGTGTGATCGTCAACCAGTGGATCTCTGAGCTGAGTGAGTGAGTGGAGGCGGGGCTCATTTGCATATTCATAGAACCACATATACTAAATGAGGCAAGGGTGTCGAGTTACATTCAAGATGTTTTAAGGCATGAAGAATTTTTTTCAAGGAAAATACATTTAAATGTAATTTTGTTGATCAAAGGTGAGTTTTAAGGGATAAAATTATTGACTACAGGAGGACTTTAAAAAGTTTTTTCTTGAATAAGGAAACATTCCTTATGATAATTCTTCTCTGAATGTTCTGAAACAAGCAGTAACATTCAAAAGAACATTAGATGAACATCCAACTAAAACATTTCAGAAAAAACACCTTTCATGAACAATGTATAAATGTTTTTGTGCTAGCATTTACAGAGCATCAATAAAAGACCAGATAACTTTGCTCTCTTTAAAGCCCTCCTGTAGTCAATCATTTTATCTCTTAAAACTCATCTTTGATCACCAAAATGACATATTTAAAAGTTTTTTCCTTGGAAAAAAATGTCTTCATGCCTTAAAATATCTTGACTGTTACTCGACACCCTTGCCTCATTTAGTATGCGTGGTTCTATGAATATGCAAATGAGCCCCGCCTCCACTCACTCACTCAGCTCAGAGATCCACTGGTTGACGATCACACGTTGATCTGATTGGTTACTAGGGATGGGTATCGTTAAGGTTTTAACGGTATTACTACTCTTACCGATACTCCTTATCGATCCGGTACTTTAACGGTATTCTTATCGGTTCTTTTTGTTATATTAAAAAAAGGGAAAAAAATATTTAGAACATAATTAATATTGCTTTATATTTTGAAATGTATAATAAATATCTATAGCAAAAGAAAAAGCAATGCTTTAACAAAACAAATAAAACATGTAGGCTGTGTTATGCAGAAGGGTGCAGGCTTTTGTGTTTTATATATTTATATTAAGACATAGGACACCAAAAACAAAGTACAAACACATGGTCAAACAAAAAAAAAGTATACAATAAAACAAATATACAAATTATATACCCAGTGCTTTAATTTCAGTAATGTCTGACATTACTGTTCAAGAGTAATATGGGCTAAAAAGACATCTAATAAAGTCAGATTTAAAATAACACTGCATAGTTTATCATAGATAGATTAAAGCTTATGAAAGCCAAAATTATTCATTCAAGAGCTGCGACTGATTTTCTCTTTGCCTTTTGTTGTTTGATTCACATTAGCCTAATGGAGCAATCGTCAGCAGAATTATTAGACTGCTGCCTCTTTAAGACCAAATGCAGATCTAATCATTATTACGCCTCATATTTTCTCCCAACTATTTACGCCCATTTAAGACATAAACTGTATTTAAGTGAATAAACTGTTTAAGTGAATCTCCAAGACGGCCATTTTGATATATTTTTGTGTATATTTGATCGTTTAGATCCGCACAAAGCCCAAAATATACGTTGCTTGTCTCGTTGCGGTGTTTCGGAGCGCGCGCCGCATTTGAAACAGCGTCTCTTGCTCAATTTTGGTACTTGCCTTTTATTATCAAACGCGTCCCGCAGTTTAGCAACAGTATAGACCACATTTTACAACAATCACCGATCGTGCAGATTCTGACATTACGTTTGGGTTTAGGGAGAAATGACAGCGCACCGCTGTGAGGGGAAGTTGCACTAAACAGAATGAATGCGGCTTTAGTTTTTAATGGTTATACCTCAAATATCTTTTTTATAATCATTGGAAGCCACAATCTAAATTTAAAATAAAATTAGTTTAATATCAAAGATCTAAAGTGTAGCCTAACCGTTTGAATGTTTAGTTCTGTCCTCATCGTCACTCATTAAGCAGGGCTGTTGTGATGTGCGCGCCGTCGCTCCGCGTTAAAGATCTCTCTCTCTCTCTCTCTCTCTCTCTCTCTCTCTTTAGCAAAAATGCATCACAGTCAAATGGTTAAATATTATTATATATAGAAGTGGCTGGCGAGATTAAATTAGCAAGATAATAATTTCTTAATAGCAATAGCACTTTCTTAATTTCTCCAGTACCGACAGCAGAACCGATAACGTCCGAGCTTATCGATCCAGCGGTATTTCAAAATTCAGCACCGGGGCCCGTTTAATACCGGGTTTCGGTACCCATCCCTATTGGTTACAAGGTAGTTTGTGACGTCAGAAACACCAGCGATTTCAAAGCGTGTTTTTGAGGCTGTCTTTGGTTCACTGCAGTTTTAAGGAGGAAATACTCAGCAATGCTGTCGACTTATGAATTTACACACGGTTTGTCTTAAAGCGTATTAAAAACACCACATAGACATATAAACAACATTAAAAGCTGCATTTTTACCACAGGGGGACTTTAACAATTCTGGAAGTGCATTAGTTCATAACTCTGAGAAAACATTCTGAGAGTGGAGTGTGTTGCTGTTAATGTTTCTGCATGATGAACAACACACCTGAAGTGTGTGAACTGTCCTGTGTTTGCAGGAAGTTTTAGAGTTGGCGTTTTCCATCCTATATGATCCTGATGAAGCTCTCAACTTTGTGGCACCCAACAAATATGAGGTGAGTCTGAAAAACAGCACAATTAAATCACAATTATGACATATCTTCTGTTAAGAATGCAAGTGTTCAGTAACTCTTTAATTACTAAACTCTATCTGTAATAGGGCTCAATCTTAGTATTTGCACAGATAAAGTTGTCATATATGTTGTTTTCCAAGGACTCTTATTTTGATCTCTTCCATGGAGTCTCAGCTTGCATTCTGTTTCACTTCCTGTGTTTCTTCCTCATTTGTTCCCTTGGTTAAAGGTGCATTGCGCAAGTCTCTGAGTTTTTGCAGAACTATGCCCCCCTCTGGCAACAAATGAAACTGCAACACTGCAACTGAACGCGCATGACGTCACGCCCAGTCTCAAATTCGGCCCGAATCCCTCTTATTTATTTTACTGTACAGGATTATAGAGGCAATCGCAGTGATCAGAGAAGGGCTCATTCAGCCCATCAGGCAATTGTTTAAGCATGTATGGGTTAGAAAAACGGGTATTTTTAACATGAAAAGTTGCATAATGCACCTTTAAAGATGATTGGCACCTGTGTCTAGTTAGTTATTGGTTATCATTTGTTTTCTCTGTTGACGGTCAGTCTTTCAAGGCCGTTTTCCACCGTTTCAGCGTCAAATTCCCCCTTACAACTTCAACACTCAGATAAAACAGCAATGTTTCTAATCAATTAGATTTTTTAGAGTTAAAGGGGTCATGAGATAAAGAATCAAATTTTCCTTTAGATTTTGCTAGTTAGTCTAAAGTAACCGAATCTAAACTAATTCACTGTAAATTAATTTTCCAGGTCACAGATAAAAACCCTTCCTCTGGATTTACTTAATGTCAGGACTGTTTTAGTCTGTGCTTTTAAATGAATCCAATCTCTACACGCAGTGTATTAAACGAAAAATAAATGGACAATGCTTATAATAAAATAAGAAATCATACAACAGTATTTTTTCTTCAATAATACAATAGTATTGTTTTTTCACTTTCAATAATGCAACAGTAGCATATTTTGTTTCAGTAAAACTGTATTAAAACACTTAAATTAGCCCAAGCACATGTTAAATTATTGTTCAGTAATTTTACCCAATTAAATGAACAGGAAACAAAAATATCACTTAAAGGGTTAGTTCACCCAAAAATGAAAATTCTGTCAGTAATTACTCACCCTCATGTTGTTCCAAATACTTTCGTTCATCTTCTGAACACAAATTAAGATATTTTTGATGAAATTTGAGAGCTGGATCACTCCTCCACAGGCTTATGGACACTATAACTTGCTGGCCCAGAAAATGTATTAAAGAAGCGTATTAAAATGTATTTAAGCGTAGCGCGTCTGTGTTGCACGTCACCACGTAGGCTCACTATTGGGCGACTCTGGTCATGTGTGATACGTGGTGACGTGAAACACAGACGCGCTACGCTATTACACTACGTGAAAAAAACTCGAGGCCCAGAGAGAAGGAAATGAAAAGTGGAATAAAGTCGTTATTTTTGTTTGTTTTTGCGCACAAAAAGTATTCTCGTCGCTTTATAAACTTAAGATTGAGCCACTGGAGTCACTTGGACTAAATTAACAATGTCTTTAATAACTTTTCTGGGCCAGCAAGTTATAGTGTCCATAAGCCTGTGGAGGAGTGATCCAGCTCTCAGATTTCATCAAAAATATCTTAATTTGTGTTCCGAAGATGAACAAAAGTCTTACGGGGTTGAACAACATGAGGGAGAGTGATTACTGACAGAACTTTCATTTTTGGGTGAACTAACCCTCTAATGATGCTTTTTTGTTAAACTTTGCCCTCGATTTCTGTGAACAAAACAAAGGCTTTTAATGACATTCCCAGTGTGTTTTAAACCTTTTACAGGTAAATTCAAGATTCAAGATGACATTTGATTAGGATAAATAATATGATTATTTGAAATATTTCATATGAGATAGATGTTTTAGATTTCATTTCCACATGTGACTGGAACATTTTCTGAACGTTTTAAAGTTGGTCATAACCAACCGGACACTTGCATTATTTCTCTGTCGCCATCATAACATTTTTAAATATATAAATTCAAAATACACTAAATATTTGGATTTCTGATCGCCATCTTTCTAATAATTTTTTTAAATTAAAAATAAAATTTTATGCTAATAGTCAGCTGCTAAAATGTACTTTTGACAGTGTGTGTTTCTGCCACTCAGTGTGTGTAACCGCAGTCACTGCGGCCGATGGTGACGGCACACGCATACACTATAGGCCATGTGACCACAGTGGATTCTGTTGTTTTGAATGTGATATTTGACACTTTATTCTGTAAATATGTATTAGATATCTGACATGTGTTTCTGTGGAGCAGTACTGCATCTGGACCGATGGACTCTCGGCTCTGCTGGGGAAGGAGTTGGGCAGTGATCTCACACGAAGTGACCTTGACACATTAATGAGCATGGAGATGAAGCTCCGCCTCCTGGACCTGGAGAACATCACCATCCCGGAGGCTCCGCCCCCTGTGCCGAAAGAGCCCAGCACATACAACTTCACATACAACTACGGATGAGACGCTCGTCCATTTAAGCAGCGTGTGTTTCTGTGTCAGAGGTGAAGTGTGTCACTAAGATACATTTTCTTGCACTGAAACGGCAATCAGTTTGTGTGACACACTTCACCTTTCAGCGAGTGTATGTGCCTATACTACACATGAACTATGAGAGAATTTTTTCAGTTCCTTTTCAGATGTTTGCCAGGCAGAAAAACAAGCGGTTCTTCTGTCTTCAAGTATTCGGGTCACACAAGAGCATCATTCTGTGTTTAAACATTGTAAGGCATCTACTTTCATGTGCTGACGTGATGTTAAAAAAGCTTATATGAGTAACAAAACTGAACAATTAGTAACTTTGTACCCGTCCGAAGATAACTAATATTTACTGACGTTTGCTTTTGTCAATAGAAATATATTTTTGTACTTGATGTGAAAGACACTACATGATACATTTGCATGAAGCGGAGAAAGAACGAAAGAGCTAGAAGATGGAAATGTATTGTTATGCTGATTTTTGACTCGTAGTTGATGTTTAACAGGATCTGCTCCGTGATTCAGATGTCACCTGCCCCTTCCAGAACTGTATGTGATAATAGCCATAAGATTTCTTTTGGGTTATTTCTTTGTTACAGGGAGAAATACCTGCTGCTGTGCTGATGTTTGTCTTCTCTCTGGCTTTCATATTTGCTTGCCATAGAATAAAGTTGAAAACACAGAACCCAGAGATAGATCACTGACAGAGGTTTTAATTATTTGCTCAGATTTGCTTCGTTATAAGCCTGTGACGGCTGGTCGTTTTTGAATGTTTTAGTGGCAGGTATCAGTATTTGGGTTGAAATATTGTACACATTATAATTATATAGTGCCTTCAGAAAGTATTAATTCCCCTTTATTTCTCATGGAAGAGAAGGTTTTTGATTTGTAAATGTTTTGATTTTATTGTTATTGAAGGAATACTAAAATATTTCAACATTAAAGAAAAGGGTGTGAATACTTCCTAAAGGCCACTGTATGTGAACTATATATATTGTGCTGCCTTTATCATAGTAATTGCAATGGATTTGTGTGCAATAATAAAATTTGTTAAAGTCATAGCTTGATATTTGTTTGTGATTTTTCATAAATCATTTGATCTGTGCTGCACATCCACTAAAATGCAGTTTTAGACAAAGCATCTATTCAACAGCCCGTCGTAAATGATTCCATATATATTACATTTGTTACATAAAATTTTTATTAAATCAACTTTTTATTGTATCATTTAGCCTCATGCAACCCTTAATTAGAACACAGTTTAACTCTTATTTAGACAGCGATGACCCCATTTATGCAGTAATTTAACTTATTTACAACGTTACATGAGTGCAAATTAAATGAATAAACAAAGATAATACAGTAACACTCTAATTTGTTAAAATTAGTTAATGCATTAGCTAACAATATATATTTTACAATATATTTTTTGTCTTTGTTAAAGGTGACATATTATGCCCCTTTTCACAAGATGTAATATAAATCTCTGGTGTCCCCAGAATGTGTCAGTGAAATTTGAAATTTCATCTCAAAATGCCCTCCAGATAATTTATTATAGCTTGTCAAATTCGCCCCTTTTTGGCTGTGAGCAAAAACGCCCCAATATTATCTTTTGTGTGTGTCTCTCTTTAAATGCAAATGAGCTTTAGCTCCGCCTCCATTCAGAAGAGGGCGGGGCCTTTACACGAGCTTCAGATTCTCCAGCGAAAACAAAACAGGCCAATCTCACTCATCCAGAATCCCAGAATAACCAGTAGCGGTGCAGCCTTATGGAGAGAGTTTCACTTTTAGACGCTCCTGGACATTTCTGAATGGTTAGTGGAGACATTTATGTAGTTGTTGTGGAGTTACATTAATTAATCTCAGCGATTTGCATGTTGTCATGTTTAAAGGATAACTCTCGCCAAAATGCAACCTAGGGTCTTTTTGTGAATCTACCCGAGGCAAACTTTCGTTTAAAAGCATAATTAGAATCGAAACGCCACTTTTAAGTTTGACCGTATTTTCGTTTTCGGTCAAATTTCCTTTTGAATGGGAGTGAATGGGGCACGACTATAATAGCATCAAAAATCGCTATTTTTAAAACACTGAAGGCTTGACACAACATGAAACTTTGCTGGAAGTACCAGGGGCTCTATGAACTCCAGCATTGAGAACATTGTTTGTGTACACAGAGTTTACTAAAAAGAAAGATTTTGAACAACTCACTGTCTCTGTGTCCGCCGGACTGGACAGTCAAAAATAGTCGATCTCCGAATGCGAATGAACTGACACTGAATTTTAGGTTTGTTTCTTATTTGAGGATCCTTTTTCAAATACAAGGTCAATATTGATGTTCACTAACGACAAAACAACAAATTATCCGTGTCCGTGAATTTATGTACCTAAGCTTTAGGAGCTTTCCATCTTTACTCTCCTCCCTGTTATTGCGTTCGGAGATCGACTAAACGTAAACACGTTTATAGCACTTATAAACACGGAAAAAGTCGGATGTTCATGATATGATTTCATGATACAAACAATTCAAAATTAGATTAAATGTTAAAGGGGACATTTAGTAAAATCAAAATCAAATAAAAATCAAATTGTTAATTGTTTGTTCATGTTAGTTCACAGTACATTAAATAATGTTATAGGCTAGTTATCAGGTATCTAGATAACTAGATTTTTTTTTCATACTTCATTGAAATGATGTGATGCTGGAAAAAGCTCCTCAGACCGAGCAAAATCACACTGTGCTTCTCCCCCCACATTTATAACAAGAAGCACTGAAGGGCCAAAGATGAAATAAATAAATAGCATTCAAGTAAATACAGAGAGTTCACAAACGTTAAGTGTTCAGAACAGTCTTATCCTAAAAGATGACTGCAAATATGTGACCCTGGACCACAAAACCAGTCACATGGGTGCATTTTTTTAATTGAGATGTATACATCATTCGAAATCTGATAAATAAGCTTTTCATTGATGTATGGTTTGTTAAAATAGGACAATATTTGCCGAGATACAACTATTAGAAAATCTGGAATCTGAGGGAGCAAAAAAATCAAAACATTGAGAAAATCTCCTTTAAAGTTGTCCATTTATGTTCACGATTGTGCTGCATTCACTCACAAAAATAAATGTTTTATATATTTACAGTAGGAAATGTACAAAATATCTTCATGGAACATGATCTTTACGTAATATCGTAATTATTTTGGCATAAAAGAAAAATTGATAATTTTGACCCATACAATGCATTGTTGGCTATTGCCACACACATATATATATATATATTCATGTCACTATTAAACGAACATTGAATGTCAAGCACTTTTCCGTGTGCAGGAACGTGTTTATAGCTTGTGAGATCTTGACTGACAGTTGCACAAGGCCCGAGAGGAAGTGAGGAGGTCACATGACTCACGGGAACAGCTGTGGCCACACATCACAACACTGTTGACACCCAGACTACAGCACAAAATCATCTTCACGTTCTCTTCATCACATATTCTTCTCATTATCTAATCTTATAATCAATGCAACGATAAATATTCACATGTCCATAAAATAAAGAGTGGATGCTATCTATCAGACATGACAGAAGTATCCTGAAAGTACTAGAGTCGTTTGTATTTTCAAAGCTTCATGTGAGGATTGGACCAAAATATAATTGTGTATTAACATGATTCCATAAACAATTATTATTTTACAGTGTCCTTGTTACATCTGTTACACATACTTACTGTAGTAATGACAGTAAATTATGCATAATTACATGCAACTAAACTTAAACCAAGCCCTAACCCGATAGTAAGTACATGTTAATTATTATTAATACTTAAGT
Organism: Scardinius erythrophthalmus; assembly: GCF_964197995.2. NCBI lineage: Eukaryota > Metazoa > Chordata > Actinopteri > Cypriniformes > Leuciscidae > Scardinius > Scardinius erythrophthalmus. Next base: position 2,560,491 of record NC_138245.1, read on the forward strand.
ATTAATATTATTATAAATTAATACTTAAAGTACTTAAATGTATAATTACACTATAGGACACCTTAAAATAAAGTGACACTTTATTTTAAGGTGTCTTTGTTACACTGTAATTATAAATGTATGTACTGACTAATATGAATTAGCTTCATGTACTTACTATAGTGTTAGGAATGGGGTTTAGTTTAAAGTCCCCCTGTAATCAATCATTTTATCACTTAAAAATTATCTTTGATCACCAAAATGACATATTTAAACTTTTTTTCCTTGAAAAAATGTCTTCATGCCTAAAAATATCTTGAATGTAACTGACACCCTTGCCTCATTTAGTATACGCGGTTCTATGAATATGCAAATGAGCCCCGCCTCCACTCACTCAGCTCAGAGATCCACTGGTTGACGATCACACGTTGATCTGATTGGTTACAAGGTAGTTTGTGACGTCAGAAACACCAGCGATTTCAAAGCGTGTTTTTGAGACTGTCTTTGGTTCACTGCAGTTTTAAGGAGAAAATACTCAGCAATGGTGTCGACTTATGAATTTACACATGGTTTGTCTTAAAGCTGATTAAAAACACCACATAGACACATAAACAACATTAAAAGCTGGATTTTAAACACAGGAAGTTTAGTTGCATGTAATAATGCATAATTTACTGTCGTTAATACAGTTAGAACGTGTAACAAATGTAACAAGAGTCGATGTAAAATGAAGTGTTACCGCATTAGCATTGCAGCATCATGACCTTGAGCACAAGTCCAGTGCATGAACCACAAGAAATCAGCCCAGTTAAACACACAGTGTCTGTATCATCTGTAAAGTGTAGCCTGAGACGCCTCAATGCAACTGAACGACACTTTCACACTCTGTGCCGAGAGCATGTTTGAAAAGTTACAGGAATTAAATGTGCCTTTTCTAAATGTATGTTTTGTGGACTGACTCAACACAGATCTGAATTCCTGTATTCTCCAGCGCTTCCTCGGATCCTGATCAATGTGGCACGGATCGCTGAGTGATGATGTCAGCTGAGGGGGTGTGTGTGGTCTATTCACAGCTCTGTGTGTGTGTGTGTGTGTGTGTGGCACTGCACTTGTGCTCAGTCTGTCTTTGGCAGTCTTACTCCCGGCTCGAGAGGATCTCAGACTCTGATCTCTTCTGAAGACCTTCTAGTGTGTGTTGTGTTGTTGATCAGGACTCATCCAGGACTGTCATGTCCGTCGGGAACGCACACCGGAGGAGCTTGGATCGACCCCTGCTCCTGTCCCTGCTCCTGCTTTCCCTCGGCTCGCGGATCTCAGCGTTTAACCTGGACACGAGCACCGTCCTCATCAAGGAGGGAGAGCCCGGAAGCTTCTTCGGCTTCTCGCTGGCTTTACACCAGCAGATCACACCTGAACCCCACAGCTGGTGAGTCCCACACACGGGAAGATAGGACTCCATGACTCAGGACAAATATTGGAACATTTTCAAGTCAAGATACATTTACTTGAGAAGTAAAATTACTGAAGATATTAAAGGTGATGATACACAGGGCAACTTTTTGAGCAATGTTGCTGGGCAATCTTGTCGAGCGATTGTTGCTTGGGCATTTTACCATTGAAAATGGGCAATACATTTATATCTGGATAATTTAGATCGGTCGTGGGTCCTGTGTCTCATCTGGTTGCCTGTTGACGGCAACATTGCCCAAAAAGTTGCCCTGTGTATCATCACCTTAAGTCTCTCTTCATGAAAAATGCATAAAATTGAAGTGAGTTTGTGCTTAAAACAAGAACAAATGGTAACACTTTATTTTACAGTGTCCTTGTTACATATTTTACATGTACTTAAATTATGCGTAATTACATGCAACTAACCCTCAACGAAACCCTAATCCTACCCTAACCCTATAGTAAGTACATGTAGTTGCTTAATATCACTCAGTACTTAAATATATAATTACACTGTAACAATGACACCTTAAAATAAAGTGTAACCGAACAAATATCGGCCAATGGGGTCTGAAAAATAAACTTGTTTTCCCTTTGAATTACGATTATTTACACTTTATTTGTTACACTGTAATTACACATTTAAGTAATATTCAGTAACTACATGTATTTGCTATAGGGATATGATTTGGTTTGGTTTAGTTGCATGTAATAATGCATAATTTATAGTTATTACTATAACTACATGACGTAACACGGTAAAATAAAGTGATACCTATTATTCTTCTGACCTTACTAGCACATATTTGTTCTTGCTTTAAGCATAAACTCTTTCAGTGAACAAGACTTAATATCTTCAGTCATCTTTCTTCTTCAGTATGTATCTTGATTTAAGGATGTTTAGATATTTGTGCTGCAAAAATATTGAGTAAGAACATCATTTTTTTGTTGTGCATGTCCTGCACTATTGATTCAGCTCATGTAGACGGCAAAATATCTGTCTGTTTAATAGTGTGTGTGTGTGTGTGTGTGTGTGTGTGTGTGTGTGTGTGTGTCATGCTGAATGACTCTGCGATCAGAGACGGATCTGTTAATATTCAGGATGATGTTCAGTCAGTGACACAGCAGATATGATCGAACACACACTGCTAAAGCTGGACGCTGTCAGACATACAGTGTGTGTGTGTGTGTGTGTGTGTGTGTGTAAGATGAGTTACAGTGAGAAGCATTACGCTGTGATGACCTCACTGCTTATTATCAACTATTATTAGAAGCCAGCATCACGGTTATTGTTACTCACTAAGTATTAAAGACATAAACGAATCCTCTCATCATGTGATCAGTTGCACCAGTTTGACCAGTTTGACCATAAATCAGATGAAAAGAGAGAAAAGACCAGAATCTGGAGACTTTTACTTGATAAAAATCACTCTTGTGATTCATTTTACTAATGTGGAGTATATGAATGGTTACTGTAACTTGATAGTCCACTTTAGACATTCTTCTAACTATAAGTAACTACGTGTCATTGGAGTATTAGTGGACTGTTAGGTTCGGGTTCAGGTTAGTAGAGTAAGTTGTAAAATGGCTTATAGTCAGTAAAATGTCTAAAGTGAACTTTCGAAGTGTTTCCAAATTAAATGCATGCATATTTCTTTGCTTTTATAGTTCTGTCACATTGTGAAGAACGAGTCAGGACTGTGTTCTCTGTGTCGACTAGTAACCCAACAGCGACTGGTCACTCTGTGAGGTCGACTAGTAACCCAACAGCGACTGGTCACTCTGTGAGGTCGACTAGTAACCCAACAGCGACTGGTCACTCTGTGAGGTCGACTAGTAACCCAACGACGATTGGTCACTCTGTGAGGTCGACTAGTAACCCAACGGCGACTGGTCACTCTGTGAGGTCGACTAGTAACCCAACGGCGACTGGTCACTCTGTGAGGTCGACTAGTAACCCAACGGCGACTGGTCACTCTGTGAGGTCGACTAGTAACCCAACAGCGACTGGTCACTCTGTGAGGTCGACTAGTAACCCAACGACGATTGGTCACTCTGTGAGGTCGACTAGTAACCCAACGGCGACTGGTCACTCTGTGAGGTCGACTAGTAACCCAACGGCGACTGGTCACTCTGTGAGGTCGACTAGTAACCCAACGGCGACTGGTCACTCTGTGAGGTCGACTAGTAACCCAACGACGATTGGTCACTCTGTGAGGTCGACTAGTAACCCAACGGCGACTGGTCACTCTGTGAGGTCGACTAGTAACCCAACAGCGACTGGTCACTCTGTGAGGTCGACTAGTAACCCAACAGCGACTGGTCACTCTGTGAGGTCGACTAGTAACCCAACGACGATTGGTCACTCTGTGAGGTCGACTAGTAACCCAACGGCGACTGGTCACTCTGTGAGGTCGACTAGTAACCCAACGGCGACTGGTCACTCTGTGAGGTCGACTAGTAACCCAACGGCGACTGGTCACTCTGTGAGGTCGACTAGTAACCCAACGGCGACTGGTCACTCTGTGAGGTCGACTAGTAACCCAACAGCGACTGGTCACTCTGTGAGGTCGACTAGTAACCCAACGACGACTAGTAACCCAATGACGACTGGTCACTCTGTGAGGACGACTAGTAACCCAATGGACTGGTCACTCTGTGAGGTCGACTAGTAACCCAACGGCGACTGGTCACTCTGTGAGGTCGACTAGTAACCCAACAGCGACTGGTCACTCTGTGAGGTCGACTAGTAACCCAACGGCGACTGGTCACTCTGTGAGGTCTACTAGTAACCCAACGACGACTGGTCACTCTGTGAGGTCGACTAGTAACCCAACAGCGACTGGTCACTCTGTGAGGACGACTAGTAACCCAACAGCGACTGGTCACACTGTGAGGTCGACTAGTAACCCAACGACAACTGGTGACTCTGTGAGGTCGACTAGTAACCCATCGACGACTGGTCACTCTGTGAGGTCGACTAGTAACCCAACAGCGACTGGTCACTCTGTGAGGTCGACTAGTAACCCAACGACGACTGGTCACTTTGTGAGGTCGACTAGTATCCCAACGGCAACTGGTGACTCTGTGAGGTCGACTAGTAACCCAACAGCGACTGGTCACTCTGTGAGGTCGACTAGTAACCCAACAGCGACTGGTCACTCTGTGAGGTCGACTAGTAACCCAACGGCGACTGGTCACTCTGTGAGGTCGACTAGTAACCCAACAACGACTGGTCACTTTGTGAGGTCGACTAGTAACCCAACGACAACTGGTGACTCTGTGAGGTCGACTAGTAACCCAACAGCGACTGGTCACTCTGTGAGGTCGACTAGTAACCCAACGACGACTGGTCACTTTGTGAGGTCGACTAGTATCCCAACGGCAACTGGTGACTCTGTGAGGTCGACTAGTAACCCAACAGCGACTGGTCAC
>NC_138245.1:2570353-2646843 GCF_964197995.2 Scardinius erythrophthalmus
GTGTAAGATAGATAGATGTATGCTTTTATAATAAATTGTCTATCTATCTATCTATCTATCTATCTATCTATCTATCTATCTATCTATCTATCTATCTATCTATCTATCTATCTATCTATCTATCTATCTATCGTAATAATGTATGATTTGCAAAAATGAAAACTGCTGCTTCTGTGTAGATGAGAGAATCAAAGTGTATGCGCGTTGTGCACACGCTACATTGATTATGGCCAAGCATGCGCCCTTAAAATAGCATATGAATAACATGCGCAACGCGCCACTGACTTTAAACTATTTTATCCTGGTTAGTGGCGCAATTGTTTTCTAAACCTGCAAAATAGCATGAAGGAACGTTTGCGCCAGAACACGCCTCCTTTTTTGCACTGAACCGCCCAGGGAGCGCAAGTTCATTCCCTAGTTTAGCGACGTGCTTCTGTGGAGGGAAAAACGCGCTTTGCGCGGGTGCAAAATAGGAATGATACATGCGTCGCTGTACAAAGTCAATTGCGCTGGGTGCAAGATAGGGCCCTTTATGTTGTTTTAATGTACATCATTCTTGTTCAGTGTTTGGCTGATGGTGGAGCGATAACCTTAGCCAAAGCAAGAGAAGTCCGTAGATCCGTAGATGGATCACTGGGATTACGATGAGTGGGAGAGATTAGACAGTGCCAGTGTGGCAGCTCTAGTAAAGTAAGTTATTAATAAACCGTGTTTATGAGTTAGGCTAGAAACAGCATTTAACCCTCATCCTTCCCTCGCGGGTCAAAATAACCCAGAGCCCTAAAATTATATCTTTTTTTTTTTTTTTTGTCTAGATAGTGTCACATTCACCGTCTGTCATCGTCCTGTCTGCACTACACTTCCCAGAATTCCCAGTCATCATCACCTGCACCTGGTCATCATCATCTCTGTCACCTGTTTAGTTATTAGCCATTGTTCTTCATCACCGTCACCTGTCTTCACTCGTTGTCATCTGTGTATTTAAGTTCCTGTCTTTCAGTTCTCACTGGTCGGTCAATGTTTTATGTTAGGCGATCTTTGCCTGAGCACATGCTCCCTGTTCCTTGTTTTTGTGAGATTGTGAATTAAAACCTTGGATTACTTCATCTGCGAGTTTGCCTCCTACTTCATCTACCCTGCAGCCTGACAGATTGACCGACCATAAATAAAAAGAAAAGAAGATGGAGATCTGGAAGCAGGCCTTTGTGGGAACCCGCCAAGCTGTGTTCAGGGGGATCCGTGGAGGTCACAGGGGAGGATATGGGCGATATGGGGCCAGACACTTTTTTCAGCACCAACATCCCCACGTCCAACCAGAACCTGAGCCAGTCGTCTGCAGAATCAAACACATCTCCAGAGATGATGACTTCTCTGATCTCCCTCCTCTCATCAGTCCAGCCGAGCCTGCACTTCACGCCAGTCCAGCCGAGCCAGCACGTCACGCCAGTCCAGCTGAGCCTGCACTTCACGCCAGATCTGCCGAAGCCAAGGCAGTATGCGTCATGCCCGCCGCGCCTGAGACAGTGAGCGTCATGCCCGCCGCGCCTGAGACAGTGAGCGTCATGCCCGCCGCGCCTGAGACAGTGAGCTTCATGCCCGCCGAGCTAAAGTCTGACAGCGTCATGCCCGCAGAGATTTTGTTTTCTTTTATTCCGCCGAGCTTGAAGCTCCCTTCGCCGCTGGTTCCGTCCAGCTCAGAGCCCTCTTCGCCGCTGGTTCCGCCCAGCTCAGAGCCCTCTTCGCCGCTGGTTCCGCCCAGCACAAAGCCCTCTTCGCCGCTGGTTCCGCCCAGCTCAGAGCCTTCTTCGCCGCTGGTCCCGCCCAGCTCAGAGCCTTCTTCGCCGCTGGTCCCGCCCAGCTCAGAGCCCTCTTCGCCGCTGGTCCCGCCCAGCTCAGAGCCCTCTTCGCCGCTGGTTCCGCCCAGCTCAGAGCCCTCTTCGCCGCTGGTTCCGCCCAGCTCAGAGCCCTCTTCGCCGCTGGTTCCGCCCAGCACAAAGCCCTCTTCGCCGCTGGTTCCGCCCAGCTCAGAGCCTTCTTCGCCGCTGGTCCCGCCCAGCTCAGAGCCTTCTTCGCCGCTGGTCCCGCCCAGCTCAGAGCCCTCTTCGCCGCTGGTCCCGCCCAGCTCAGAGCCCTCTTCGCCGCTGGTTCCGCCCAGCTCAGAGCCCTCTTCGCCGCTGGTTCCGCCCAGCTCAGAGCCCTCTTCGCCGCTGGTTCCGCCCAGCACAAAGCCCTCTTCGCCGCTGGTTCCGCCCAGCTCAGAGCCCTCTTCGCCGCTGGTTCCGCCCAGCTCAGAGCCTTCTTCGCCGCTGGTCCCGCCCAGCTCAGAGCCTTCTTCGCCGCTGGTCCTGCCCAGCTCAGAGCCCTCTTCGCCGCTGGTTCCGCCCAGCTCAGAGCCCTCTTCACCGCTGGTTCCGCCCAGCTCAGAGCCCTCTTCGCCGCTGGTTCCGCCCAGCTCAGAGCCCTCTTCGCCGCTGGTTCCGCCCAGCACAAAGCCTTCACCGCTGGTCCTGCCCAGCACAAAGCCTTCACCGCTGGTCCTGCCCAGCACAAAGCCTTCACCGCTGGTCCTGCCCAGCACAAAGCCTTCACCGCTGGTCCTGCCCAGCACAAAGCCTTCACCGCTGGTCCTGCCCAGCACAAAGCCTTCACCGCTGGTCCAGCCCAGCACAAAGCCCTCACCGCTGGATCTGCCCAGCACAAGGCCCTCACCGCTGGATCTGCCCAGCACAAAGCCCTCGTCGCTGGATCTGCCCAGCACCGAGCCCTCGTCGCTGGATCTGCCCAGCACCGAGCCCTCGTCGCTGGATCTGCCCAGCACCGAGCCCTCGTCGCTGGATCTACCCAGCACCGAGCCCTCGTCGCTGCCCTGCACCGAGCCCTCTCTGGTACCCGGGACTTTTCCCAAGTATTTTTGGGGGGGGGGCCATAGGGCTCCGTCCTGGCCACTCGAGGGGCCATGGCCACCTGAGGGGTCCTCACCACCTTGGCCACCCGAAGGGTCTTCTCCGCCATGGCCACCCGAAGGGTCTTCTCCGCCATGGCCACCCGAGGGGTCTTCACCGCCGTGGCCACCCGAAGGGTCGTCTTCGCCATGGCCACCTGAGGGGTCGTCTCCGCCATGGCCACCCGAAGGGTCCGCACCGCCATGGCCGCCCGAAGGGGCTTCTCCGCCATGGCCACCCGAAGGGGCTTCTCCGCCATGGCCACCCGAAGGGGCTTCTCCGCCATGGCCACCCGAAGGGGCTTCACCGCCATGGCCACCCGAAGGGGCTTCACCGCCATGGCCGCCCGAAGGGTCCGCACCGCCATGGCCGCCCAAGGGGTTGTCTCCGTCCTGACCACACCCACAGTCTGCTCCGCCCTGGAGGCTTCCTGCCTTGTCTCCCTTGCCTTGTCTTCCCCGTCAGCCTCCAGGGCGCCCACCCTCCCACCCCCTTGGTCTTTCTACGGCGCGACGTCGCGCCTACCGGGAGGGGGGAGTAATGTCACATTCACCGTCTGTCATCGTCCTGTCTGCACTACACTTCCCAGAATTCCCAGTCATCATCACCTGCACCTGGTCATCATCATCTCTGTCACCTGTTTAGTTATTAGCCATTGTTCTTCATCACCGTCACCTGTCTTCACTCGTTGTCATCTGTGTATTTAAGTTCCTGTCTTTCAGTTCTCACTGGTCGGTCAATGTTTTATGTTAGGCGATCTTTGCCTGAGCACCTGCTCCCTGTTCCTTGTTTTTGTGAGATTGTGAATTAAAACCTTGGATTACTTCATCTGCGAGTTTGCCTCCTACTTCATCTACCCTGCAGCCTGACAGATAGCTTATTTTTATTTCATTTTGATACTATTTTTTCCATTTTTAAATGCATTTTTTTTGTTATTTTATTTACCTTTAACCCTTATGTGCTGTTGGGGATGTTTTCATCCACTACGGGGTATTTTTGAGTCTTAATTTGGCCATAACTTTCTCTGTGTTTCAGCAAATGGAATGATTTTTGGTGACAAATCTTATTTTGACACATATTTTGGGAAAATGCTTTGAAATTTTTCAAAAACTCAACAGTACACTGTGGGCAAATTCACTACCCTTTCGTTATGTTCGTGGCTGAAAAATGACTTATTTTCAATATAAAATGTTAATGTTGACTGGATTTTTTTTTACCTTTTATCACAGTCTTGGACATGTCAAAGATTAGAAACAACTTTGGTTTTTATGCATTGTTAGTTTTTGTGCAGCATTAGATTTGAACTTTTTCTCTCTCATTTACTGTTTGTGGCTGTTTTTGCCCCATTGACTTCCATTATAACCACATTTTTTGATTGCAAAGCCATGACACCATATAATCATGCATTTTTGATTGTTGGTGGTTTTCCCTGTTGGGAAGAGGTAAAATTGGTCATTTTTACTGTTGATAACCAGGTGGCACCATTAACCCTTTAGATAGGCCTGTGCAAAAAAAAGCTTAATTTCTGGCTTTTACATGGAGTTATATGGAGTATAATAGCATATTTGTGTGTGTGTTTGTGTGTGTGTGTTACACCATTTTTACAGCAGTTTAAAGTAGTGGCTGTTTTCAGCCACGAACATAACGAAAGGTTAGTGAATTTGAACAATGCACAAGGGTTAAATTACTAGATTTGATCAATAAATAATAAATAAATAAATAGTAATTTAAGCACATTCCACACATTCTTTAAAACTTATATTCAGAATAACTCACAATTTCATGCATAAACCTTTTAATTTAGCTCAAAATATCTTACATTGTGTGTCTTTGCCGAAGTCTTGTGGAAAATAAATAATATAAGATGATATTCATGACTCTAGATGGCCTTATAGCTCTATATGGAGCAAATGAGCTGTTCCTCTGGGTCCTAAAGTCATTCAGTATGCATTCAGAAAGACATGTAGACATTTATAAAATACATTTTTGGTAAAGTTTTAGCATTTTTAGTTTGAATTTTGAGCATTTTTAGGTTTTCTGTGTGTACTGAAGCATTCCTCGCGTTCCATTCATTCCTAAGGGGGTCAGATTGACCTGCGAGGGAAGGATTTGTTACTTTTTTTAAATTCAGCCACAAAACTCCTCGAATCCATTACATTTTTTGGTAACACTTTACTTGAAGGGGTGTGTATAAGACTGACATGACACATGTCATGAATATGAAGGAGGATTTATGCATGTTAATGACAACTGTCATTCGCTCAATTATGACATTTTTAATGCAAAGGTGACATTGTTTGAGATGTCTTTGTTATGACAACTTGACATAAACCAATACATCATAACCTGTCAATGTCTTTGTCATGAAGACATTACCAAAACAACATAACCTGTCATATATGTGTCATAAACATGACATAGCAGATTAATCATCAAACTTAAGAAACTATTTTCTATACTTTCTACTTTCAGGCAGGTTATGATGTATTGGTTTATGTCAAGTTGTCATGACAAAGACATCTCAAACAATGTCATCTTTGCATTAAAAATGTCATAATTGAGCGAATGACACTTAATGACAGTTGTCATTAACATGCATAAAACCTCCTTCATATTCATGACATGTGTCATGTCAGTCTTATGCACACCCCTTCAAGTAAAGTGTTACCCATTTTTTGTGTGTGTGTGTGTATTCATGGTTCAAGTGCGACAAAAGTCCTGGGGTCTTGGACCATACCTGTCAACATTTGGATACCAAAATACGGGAAATCTGAACGCGGGGGGGGGAATGGCGCGGGGGGGGGGGATGGCGGGGGGGGAATGGCAGAGGCAGGCTAAATAGACATTAATTGCGCAGATATTAACATAAATAAATACATACATACTATTCAATTAAAATAAACATAAGACTTATTCATGTTTCTTTATTTATTTTTATCAATTGCAACAATTAACTACATTAATTAATCACGATTAATTGCCATTAAAAAAACTTACATTTTATAATGTAATCATTTCACAATTAATCTCCAAATTAATGTAGAAAAACATAAAACAGTATATTTTAAATATTTGTCTAACAGGTAGGAAAAATATACAGAAATTGAAGTTAACAAACAGTTTGCACTGCATACAATTTAAATTGTACATAGATTAATCCTTATTAAAGTAAAAAAAGATCTTTAGTCAAGAGCAGTGAGTGCTTTTCTCTGTTACCTTTGTTCTTTGATTAACTTTACTGACAGAAAGCTTTATTGGCTACTGTCTCTTTAAAAACAGCCGCTGACGGATCTCACACGCGTCTCATTCTCTCACAACTCTTTACTTTCATTTACGACTTTTTTTTTCTTAACTAATAGACTGCTCAGACTGTTCTTATGAGGATACTCGACAAAACGGACATTTTGACATAATTGCGTGTGTTAATGCCATCTCTCTCATGTTCATCCATCCTCGGATGCTGCTGTTCTTTGCGCGATTTTTTCCCCCAAACTACTTCAGTGGAAATCCAGCCCTGCAGCCGATTCTAAAGATTTTATTGGTCATGTGAATCACAGTAGGGCAATTCCGCGCAAAACTGTCACATCCATAACGCCAACTAAATACCATGGCATTGTGTTGGCGTTATGGATGTGACAGTTTTGCGTGGAATTGCCCAGTATTGCCTACACCAAACACTGACCCCAAAACCTACCCGTCATTGTAACCTTAACCAATGAAATTAGCTGCAGGGCGGGATTTCCGCTTAACTGGTTTGCGCCCTTTGGGATTTTTTAAAAGAAATTATAGAAAGATTAAAAATACGGGAGAAATACGGGAAAATATTTAAACGGGATGATAGCGGGATAGCAATGTAAAATACGGGAGAATCCCGGGAAAAACGGGAGGGTTGACAGGTATGTCTTGGACCCTTCCAATGAACACTCAATTTTTTTCATTTAAAAAAAAATAATTCTTGTTCTTCTCTGCAGGATATTGGTTGGGGCTCCTCAGGCCCGAGGCGTGGGAACTTTGCAGACCAGCCGTCCCGGTGCCCTGTATCGCTGTCCGGTTACATCGGAGAAGTGTGAACGAGTGGACATCGATGGAAATGGTAACACTTCAGCTTCATTTTCATGTGATCAACTATTATCTCTGCTAAGCTAAGTGTCCATTCAAGGAAAAATGTTTCTTGTTTTCTCAAGTGAGTCTGGAACAGGAGAGCAAAGACAACCAGTGGTTGGGAGTCACAGTCAAAAGTCAAGGGATTGGTGGAAAAGTGGTGGTGAGTATATGTGTGACAGGTAGATCAGACAGATCTGATGTGAAGCAATCATTGTCTGTGTATAAAATCCTGCAGTAGAGTTTATAAACCCTGTGTAACGGAGGCCAGCTAGTGAGAGATAGAGACTGTGGTATTTCACGTCCTTGTTAGCACCCGCCTCCCAATGCCGCACACTTGGGTCGAGTCCGGCTCGGACTTAGTGGTTTGTCCAAAGTTACAAGCCACTCAGTGTTTTCACAGGCCACAATGTTGACGTATAGATATTTTTAATATTCTGTCATAATTTGGCAGCCGGTATATTAGGCTGCTGTCGCTTTAAGACCTGATGCACGGACCCCTTATACTGTTTTATATAGCCAACACTTGTCTTTATGTGCGCGCACTTTGGGTGTCGGGAATCTACGGGAATGAGTAAAATTATGCTCAATACACGCAATCCCTCGCCGTAATGCAAGCCCTGTAACACCAACAATATTCACCCAGAGCAAATGAAACAAGTGAGTAAAGGGACGCGGGTTTGTGCATCAACTCACTATCGGAGAGATGATTGAGATTATGGATTATGTTCGACAACACTAGATTGCACATAGTTTATTATTTCAGATACCTGTTTAAAAGACTACGAGTCTACTGAGCCTATTTTAACGATCTGAAACGCAAGTATCAAACGCGAAACGCAAGTAACTTTGTGGGCGGATCTCGGCGCTGTTGCTATTATACCGGCGGGATAAATGACTCTTGCACCCGACGCAAATCTAAAATGTGTTGGTCTGAAGTCGCTTCATTACTCATAGGTGTGGTTTGGGCGTAACGTGAAATAAACCAATCAGAGCGTCATCTCACATTCCCTTTAAGAGCAGGCGCGCTTGTTCCATGGCGGATTGCTATTATAACGGCGGATTTGCCAGGAGCGGTTCACAGCCGAGGAGACCGACGTTCTCGTCAGGGCCGTAAAACACAGAGAAGTGACATTGGGGACTGAGAAACACACCCAAATTAGCTTTGCTTAAACAGGCGTATAATAATTTGGGTAAATGTGTAAGCTAGATTTATGCCTATTTTTTCACATCTTCATGGACACAACAATGACTTCCCTCGTGTGGAATATTTTTCCTTGTAATAATGTATGGTTTTCTAAAAATGTGAACTTCTGTGTCTGTGTGTAGATGAGATAAGCAAAATGTATGTGCGTTGTGCTCACGCTACATTGATTATGGCCAAGCATGTGCCCTTAAAATAGCATCTGAATAACATGCACAACGCGCCACTGACTTTAGACTTTGCTTTTCTCCTGGTCTGTGGCGGAATTGTTTTCTGAAACTGCAAAATAGCACCAGGGAACGAGTAGGACCGGAGGGGTTACGCCTGCTCCTGGAGGGATAATTACATGCAGATTTCATCTCCAATCCTGCTCCAGCACACATGCTTGCTTCTTTGAAGTAAATTTGAACTCCTTGATTAGCTGGGTCAGGTATTATTGATCAGGGCTAATCTTTCGGTGCGTCCGAAATCGCATACTCTCTGAGTAGGAACTACATTTGAATTTGAAATTTCTTCAGGACCGTTTAGTATGAATATGGGAAGTATGAATGTAATCCGGACATACTATATCCGCCATGTTGTCATTATCATGTGACCTACCAGTGTCACCGCCATTTATAAATCTTCTCCCGTGGCCTCATGGGATAGTAAAGCGTCCATCATATGCACACTTCAGAATCTCGCCAGAAGTAGTAGGTCATCCGGGTACTTTTCGCCTACTGTTCTTCCAATACTATGTATTCGGACATACTACTCTTTTTGCATACTTTTTTTGCACGCTATATAGTAGGGAAGTATTCGATTTCGGATGTAACCGCTGGCTGCATCCTAGTAACCTTGGCTCGTTCCCGACTGTAACATAAAGAGGATTACGCATACAAAAGAATGGTTTGCATTGCAAGATTGTTTATTAAGAAAAAAATGATCTGTTACAGAAATATTACACCATGTCTAGGGATTTAAATAAACAAGACAAAATTATAGTCCAATGGGGTAATGAATGTTGGTAAATAATAAACAAATTGGAGCAAATGACTTCTCTGGAGAACTTCGTTCCACCAGAAGTAACGTTGGGTAGATCAGTCCAAACATTTAAACTCTCCACCCATTAATGATCTAATTAACAGTGACGTCACAGTCGGATGTTATATTGCCACCATCAGGTATAGAATAAAAAGACAGGGTCGTAACACTGGCAAGCGCCGTCAAAGACCATCTCAATTTTAAAGATCCCTGAGAATGCAACCTTCTTTTAGCATCCTTCATTTAGCATTTTTTGAAGGATGCATCAAGCGTGTCCTTCATGTCCTCAAAACACCCACAGTTCTTTGCACAAATTCTTATTGATGGAATAGAGCTGATTCGGCACTGAGATTGTCCGAATTCACGTCTTGCCTAGAAGCCTCAGATAATGAGAACATGGAATTCAATGCAACTCAATAACTTAGTTCACCACTGGTTGGTCAATCAAATAAAAATAGGGTAGAATGGGACCAAGGTCATTATGGCATGTGTCCTAAATGTGTCCTGTTTTTGTTCTGATGTCATCTCACAGACATGTGCTCACCTCTATGAGCTCAGACAACATGTCAACCAGTCGTTTGAGACACGTGACCCGATCGGACGCTGTTATGTGCTGAGTGAGGATTTGACTGAGCGAGATGATCTGGACGGGGGAGAGTGGAAGTTTTGCGAAGGTCGTGCTCATGGACACGATCAGTTTGGGTTCTGTCAGCAGGGTCTGTCTGCTAGCTTCACACCGGACAAAAACTACATACTGTTTGGGGCTCCGGGTACCTACAACTGGAAAGGTAATGGGATTGAGAGCTTTTCGACGTTATATTGGACCACTCATTTAAACGATTGGTAACACTTTATTTTGAGTTCACTTTAGACATTCTACTGACTATAAGTAACTTTGCAACTACATTTCAACTAATTGTACTAACCCGAACGCTAACCTAACAGTCTACTAATACTTTAATGAGAGTTAGTTGACTTGTCATTGCAAAGTTACTTATAGTTAGTAGAATGTCTAAAGTGGACTGTCAAAATAAAGTGAAACCAAATGGTCACATAAAGGCCACAAATGATATTAAGACATTGGATTGATTAATTGTTTTCCTATGACTAGGTCTATATATATAAAGTCCCCCTGCGGTGAATATCAAGCTTTTAATGTAGTTTATATGTCTATGTGGTGTTTTTAATCTGCTTTAAGACAAACCATGTGTAAATTCATAAGTCGACACCATTGCTGAGTATTTTCTCCTTAAAACTGCAGTGAACCAAAGACGCTTTGAAATCGCTGGTGTTTCTGACGTCACAAACTACCTTGTAACCAACCAGGGGTGTGTTTCCCGCACAATGCTGTCAATGCCATAACTCGCTGCTTAACTACCGTAGTACGATGCATTGTTGAAGAACTCAACTAGCTAATCACGACTGTTTCCCGTAACCGTATTGTTGCAAATTGGTAGTTGAATCACGTTTGTTAATCACGTCACGTACGTGGTGGAGTGCTAACTACTTTTAAGGAATCTGTTTGAGATCAAATTAATGCTAGATGTTTTGCTATAAATTACGGACTTGGCATCTGACGACTTTTTCCAGATTCAATGATAGGCTAGAGCACGTTCACACATTTGAACAGTATGTATTCTAATTAAAAGATATAGGTTGCACTGAATTGTGTTGAGTCCACATGTCATGAAAACAGGAAACTCTTCTTCTAACCACAAGTCGAGAGCTGTCGTTCCAAACACACAACACTGCGATGCTGTTTGCGAATGTTCATTTGAACGATGGTTTCGGGAAACACTGATTTGTTGAACTATGTTGATAACGACAGAACTTGCGACCATAGTTTGCTAACGATGTTTTCGGGAAACGCACCCCAGGTCAACATGTGATCGTCAACCAGTGGATCTCTGAGCTGAGTGAGTGGAGGCGGGGCTCATTTGCATGTTCATAGAAACGTATATACTAAATGAGGGAAGGGTGTCGAGTTACATTCAAGATATTTTAAGACATGAAGAATTCTTTTTCAAGTATTTTTTTTTTAAATATGTCATTTTGGTGATCAAAGATGAGTTTTAAGGGATAAAATGATTGACTACAGGGGGACTTGGTTGCCTTGGCTTTTGGCTTGCTTAGTTGGGGACATTTAATATTCAACAATATTATTGATCTGCCTTACTTAGGGTGGACGATGACAATTTTCTTCTAGAAACAAACTTTGTTGTATTATTTTCATGTTATCAATGTGAAGCTGCTTTGATACAATCTGTATTGCAAAAAGCGCTATATAAATAAAGGTGACTTGACTTGACTTAACTTGACTTTAAGACAGCTATCACATTATTTATTTGTGCAGTTGTCCCAAATTGTTTTTGATGAATTGATGTGTATTATTTTCTCTAAATCATCTGAACTATTCTCTTGCTGTATCTGTCCTCCTGTCTGTACGCTCAGGGCTGTTATTTATGGCCAGCCCTGTTGAGGACGCCCTGGTCTATAAAACTCTGGATCCGTCCAAAAGCTCCTTTGAGGACGTCTCTCACAACAGCTACCTGGGTTTGTAGACAAACAACATTATGGCAGAACTCTTTCTATGCAATATTTTAATAGATTGTTTTTCATTTCCAATCTCCAAATGTATTGGCATTGACTGCTGATAGTGGTATCCTGACAACATGAATACACTCACATACCTCAATCCCACTCAAGATACACTCGCATACCTCAATCCCACTCAAGATCATGTGAAATCAGGTTCAAAATCATCACTTTGTTGATGTGAATCTGTCCCAGGCTTCTCTGTGGACTCAGCCAAAGGTCTCATGAGTAAGTCTGAGCTGACGTTGGTGGCCGGAGCTCCTCGAGCTAATCACACAGGAGCCGTGGTTCTGCTGCGGAAGGACAACGTCTACCGGCTGATGCCTGAGCATATTCTGTGGGGCGAGGAACTGGCCTCCTCCTTCGGTTATTCTGTGGCCACTGCTGATCTGAACAGCGATGGGTAAGACACAGGGCCCTATCACACACCCGGCGCAATGCGGGTGTATGCAATACAATACCCAATTTGTTTTGCTAGTTTCAGCCCTACGCTATTATCATTTTCACGTCCTGCGCCACGTTGTTTAAATAGCAAATGCCCATGGGCTGCTGGTCTGAGAACAAGGTGTGTGTTCAGGCTCACTGTTGGAGCGTTGCTATTTTGAGGATCTGAAAGAGACTGAGCCATTGACCAACTGAAACCTGGTCTAAAGTCAATGGCGCAGTATTTTTTTTGTTATTTAAAGAGTGTGTTAGTAATGTGAGCCTATAGGCAGGTCCACGACGTGCTACACTCTGCTTATTACACACACACACTCTGCTTATCACACACATACTCTGCTTATTACTCACAAGGACGCACAGCAGCACACAAACTAGCCAAATATTAAAAATATAAGGATTACAACGTAAAAGATTATTATTGTGCACATAAAGATATAGTGGAATCCGACTTGCCCCGTAGATGTTCTGCTTGCACTTTAACCTCACACACACACAGCTTTAACGTCGCGCACGAGCAGATCCGTTTCCTCACTAGAGAAGCGTTCCGTTTTTCTGCTTGCAAATTCCTCCATGTAAATAGCCAATCCGCCATGGCGCGAGCGCAACTGGCTTTTAAAGGGAATGAGAGATGAGACTCTAACTGGTTTATTTCACGTTACGCCCAAAACACACTCATTACTCATCAAGAGAATAGGGACAAAACACACCCATTACTCATTAAGAGAATAGCGACAACCCTTTTAGACCATGCGCCGGGAGCATCAACCATTTTTCCCGTCGTTAAACTAGCAAAAGTGGATTCGGACACACACTGAGTGCACTTTAGACCATGAGCTTAGATCCTCAAAATAGGGCCCTTAACGTGCTCCTGTGTGAAGCTGATGTGCTCAACATCTAACAGGAAGATTTCATCCACAGTTGGACAGATCTTGTAGTGGGAGCTCCCAATTTCTTCGACCGAAAGGCAGAGATTGGAGGAGCGGTGTATGTGTTTCTAAACCCAGCCGGCCACTGGGAAAAGGCCCGACCGATCCGACTCAACGGAACGTATGACTCCATGTTTGGGATGACCGTCGGCAGCGCTGGAGATCTGGACCGGGATGGTTATGAAGGTAAGAGCAAAATAACACACATAGGCAAGTGTGTTTTGCCATTTTGAAATCTCAGAAAAGCAGATTAGATTGAACTCCAGGTTCGGTTCTTTGTACAAAGTTACACAGTTAATTATTTGATCCTCTCTTTTTTATGTTATATCATATTACAGTTACAGTATGCAACAAAAGTAAGTACACCTCTGTGCAACATAACCAACAATTGAAACCAGTTTTAAAACTTACAGTAATTGCATTACCTCTGAGTTGAACAGTAGGGTATTTTCTCTCATGTAAAGTTAAAAACGTTTTCTGATTAGATTTACTGTATTAAAAATACAGGCCTCGCGATAGGAACTCAATACACTTTCCATGACTGAGATTTAAATCTATTACTTTATCACTACTTTCCATTTTTTCTTATCAGGCTACCTGTTATCCTCAACATTTATTAACAACAACTCAAAACTCACTCATAGACACCAGCGAAAGTCTGAAAAAACTTCTGATTGTGATCCAGTGGGGAATTATATTTATATGCTATGCTAAAGGCTACTTGTGCTAACCATTGCATAATAAATGCACATATGCTAATGAAAAATACCAGAGAATTCTTTAAGAACTTAGATAAATAATATAGATTTATTATCGTGTGTTTTTTTTGGCTTCATGTTTCATATGTCTCTTCCCTGTGAGTTTGTGGAGACCGGATGTGTGTATACGCACACACGTCAGTAATGACTCCGGCTAACTCCCGTTTTAATCTCCCTCTGTACTTTCAAGAATAGTCTTTCTGTTGTATTTGTTTTTTTGATTGTTCATAAGTGGAAATACTCCACTTGTGATCTTAGAAATAATGCAATTATTATCAAATATTATTTGATAGTTTAGTGATATTACACAATGGTGTACTCACATCTTGTGTACAGTATATAATTTTCTGTAAAATCTAGTCAAATTGAATCTGAATGTGTTTGTTTTCAGACATTGCTGTCGGAGCGCCGTTTGATGGAGATGGGAAAGTGTTTATTTACCGTGGCTCTTCATCTGGCATTGATACCAAACCTTCGCAGGCAAACTTTCTCTCTAACACACACACACACACACGCACACACACACACACACACACACACACACACACACACACACACACACACACACACACACACACACACACACTCACTCACTCACTCACTCACTCACTCACTCACTCACTCACTCACTCACTCACTCACTCACTCACTCTCTCTCTCTCACACACATACACACAAACACAAACTTTCTCTCTCTCTCTTTCTCACACACAAACACACTCACTCAATCACTCACTCTCTCTCTCTCACTCACTTACTCACTCACTCAATCACTCACTCTCTCTCTCTCACTCACTTACTCACTCACTCAATCACTCACTCTCTCTCTCTCACTCACTTACTCACTCACTCACTCACTCACTCACTCACTCACTCACTCACTCACTCACTCACTCACTCTCTCTCTCTTTCTCACACACAAACACACTCACTCACTCACTCACTCACTCAATCACTCACTCTCTCTCTCTCACTCACTTACTCACTCACTCAATCACTCACTCTCTCTCTCTCACTCACTCACTCACTCACTCACTCACTCACTCACTCTCTCTCTCTCTCTCTCTCTCTCTGTCTCTCTCACTCACTCTCTCTCTCTCTCACTCACTCACTCACTCACTCACTCACTCACTCACTCACTCTCTCTCTCTCTCTCTCTCTCTCTGTCTCTCTCACTCACTCTCTCTCTCACTCACTCACTCACTCACTCTCTCTCTCACTCACTCACTCACTCACTCACTCTCTCTCTCTCACACACACACACACACACACACACACACACACACACACACAAACACAAAGTTTCTCTCTCTCTCTCACACACACAAACAAACACACTCACTCACTCACTCACTCACTCACTCTCTCTCTCTCACTCACTTACTCACTCACTCACTCACTCACTCACTCACTCACTCACTCTCTCTCACTCTCTCTCTCTCTCTGTCTCTCTCACTCACTCACTCACTAACTCACTCACTCACTCACTCACTCACTCTCTCTCTCACTCACTCACTCACTCACTCACTCACTCACTCACTCACTCACTCACTCACTCACTCACTCACTCACTCACTCACTCTCTCTCTCTCTCTCTCTCTCTCTCTCTCTCTCTCACACACACACACACCTGCTGAAAAAGTCTTAGGCACATGAGATGCTTCACAAAAACATTTGTTTTAAGACTGTTAATCATATCATTTCCTTTAGCATGCCAGTAAAATTAATCCAATTTTACATTTCCAAATATTCCATTAGCAAATATTGTAATTATTTATTGAGAAAAACAACTTACGAGTTGTTCTGTAGAGTCACAATGTTTAATACAGTGAACAGTTCTTGAATATTCAATATTGTTCAACAATTAGTTCTGGTCCACTAATGTGAATGTCTGAGAACAATCTAACAGCACTGGGACTGTTCACTGATTCTCTGCAGGTTATAGTGTTAGACCAGTAGGGGGCGTATTATGAGTGAGTCACTGAATCCTTCATTCAACTGATTTGTTGGAAAACACTGATTCAGAAACTAAACACCACGATGGTGTGTTTGCTCAGAAATGTGCAATGGTAATGACGGGGGTTTTTTTTATTGGCAGAGCAAAAATGTAAGCAATATGGTGTAAAATGTCAGTTATCCAAGATTAAAGCAACATTACAAGGCTAAGATAATAAGATATTCAGAACAACAGCATGTGATATTGATTCTGAACAGCTTTCAGTCACACGCTCAAGGTTCTGTTTACTGAATAGATTTATTGATATTCACACAGCAGTGTCATCACAGTGTTATGAATTTAATTAGCTGTATATTTATCATCATGTGAAGGTTCTGGATGGGCTTAATGCCGGAGTCAAGCGACTGGGCTATTCCATATCTGGAGGACTCGATGTTGATGGGAATTTTTATCCAGATCTAGCTGTCGGCTCCCTCAGTGATCAGGTTGTGCTTTACAGGTGAGATCTCTGTTTTAGACACTCGAGCTGCACATGAAAACGTTACAGCTGATGCAATGGCAGTCATTTAAAGCCACAGCGATAGTTGTTCTGACTCGTGGATTGTCCGCCAGGTCACGTCCAGTGGTTCACGTGATCCGAGAGATCTCCATCGAGCCTCAGGACATCGACCTCACGCAGCACAACTGCCAGGGCCAAGATGGAGTTTGGTCAGAAGTTACTTTACTCATACTTTTTCCAGTGCTTCATCATTGTGTATATATGACATCTTACTTGGAAATTAAAAGCACAATGATTCATCATACACACACTGCCATTGAACAGTTTGGGATCTGTAAGATTTTATGTTTTTAAAAGAAGTCTCTTCTGCTCACAAGGCGGCATTTATTTGAGTAAAAATACAACAACAACAACAACAACAACAAAAAAAACAGTAATATTGTTCAATATTATGACAATTAAAAATAACCGTTTTCTATTTGGATATATTTTAAAATGTAATTTATTCCTGTGATCAAAGCTGATTTTTCAGCATCATTACTCCAGTCTTCAGTGTCACATGATCCTTCAGAAATCACTCTAATATGATGATTTGATGCTCAAGAAACATTTATGATTATTATCAATGTTGTACAAATTTTTTCAGGATTCTTTGATGAATAGAAATTTCTGTTTAATTTATTTAAAATAGAATCTTTTGTAACATTATAAATGTCTTCACTGTAGCTTTTGATCAGTTTAATGCATCCTTGCTGAATAAAAGTATCGATTTCTTTTATTTCTCCCTCCTCAGAAATATTCCTTCTGACCCCAAACTTTTGAACGGTAGAGTGTAATATTACAAAAGCTTTCTATTTCAGATAAATACTGTTCTTTCTATTCATCAAAGAATCCTGAATTTTTTTTATGATGATAATAATAATAAACGTTTTGAGCATCAAATCACCATATTATAATGATTTCTGAAGGATCATGACACTGAAGACTGGAGAAATGATGCTGAAAATTCAGCTTTGATCACAGGAATAAATTACATATTAAAATACATTAAAATAGAAAACAGTTATTTTAAATTGTAATAATATTTCACAATATTACTTTTTTGTTGTTGTTGTATTTTTAATCAAATAACTGCAGCCTTGGTGAACAGAAGAGGCTTCTTTTAAAAGCATAAAAAATCTTACAGATCCCAAACTTTTGAACGGCGGTGTACATTCATTACATACAGTATAGATAAATCCATTTCAAATTGATATTTAAAAAAAATGAGTGTCAGTAAATCTGTACCTATGTAACTATGTGTTGTCTTCATGTAGTATGGACGTGAAGGCCTGCTACTCATACACCGCTTATCCGGACTCCTACTCGCCACATATCAGTAAGAAATCCCATGTCTACAACCACATCATTCGCTGTAAGTGGAGATGTACGTGTGTGTTTGAACGTTTCTGTTTCATCAGCACTCGGTGTTCATTTCGAGGCAGACGTGGAGCGCAGAAAGCTGAGTCTTCCTCACAGAGTTCGGTTCCTGGACCGCAGTTTATCAGAGCCAGAGTTTGTTCGTTCTGTGGAAGTGGAGCTACGAGGACAAAAACATCCGGACTGTCAAACAGTGACTTTAGTTGTGCAGGTAGAGCGAGAGATGCAGTTGCCCTCTTTACACCTGGAATGAAGATAAGCACTAAATACAGGTGGAAACAGGGTCTAAAACATTTTGTGAATGTCAAGTCAAGTCTAGTCACCTTTATCTATATAGCGCTTTTTACAATACAGATCGTTTCAAAGCAGCTTTACAGAGATAACAGGAACATAATGTAACAAAGTTTGTTTCCAGAAGAAAATAGCATCACAGTCCAGCTTAAAGCAACACTAAGGAACATTTTTTACCTTAAAATAATGTTTCCAAAATCGTATCAGTGGTTCAAGTCGTAACAGGGTGAACCGCACTTCTGGATTTGCTTTGCAGCCCTATATCTGATATAACCACACTATGCAAGCTTGCCAAACCGGGTTGCGTTTCTGTAGTTCGAATGAGACATAAGAAAACTACAAATCTGACTTGCTTTACGGCAAGCGTTACAATAGATATTAGTTTTTCTTCGTTTCTGATGTCGCAATACATCATACTTTCATGAAATCATGCAACATACTCTACCTTGTCTGTGGACATCGTTCATTCCTAAGCCGGTGCTGGATAAACAGCGCGCGTGTGTGCGACAGTCGGCTGCGGGCGGCGAAATTATTTACGACAGCGGAAATGGACAATTCCGCTTCCAACCTGTAGGGGGACAGAAGAGGAAAAGTTCCTTAGTGTTGCTTTAAGTAAGTTCAGTGATGTTTCATTTCTGTTGTAAACAAGTTATTAATTTAGTTTATTTATTATATATAGCCGCTCTGAAGAAAACCGTGATGTCATCGTCCAGCTCAGTTCAGTTCTTGTATAATAGTGTCAATGCAGGCAGATCAATAATATTCTTGAATATTATGGGCCCTATTTTAACGATCTGAAACGCAAGTATCAAACGTGAATACTAAGTAACTTTGTGGGCGGGTCTCGGGCGCTGTTGCTATTATACCGGCGGGATAAATGACTCTTGCGCCCGACGCAAATCTAAAATGTGTTGGTCTGAAGTCGCTTCATTACTCATAGGTGTGGTTTGGGCGTAATGTGAAATAAACCAATCAGAGCGTCATCTCACATTCCCTTTAAGAGCAGGCGCGCTTGTTCCATGGCGGATTGCTATTATAACGGCGGATTTGCCAGGAGCGGTTCACAGCCGAGGAGACCGACGTTCTCGTCAGGGCCGTAAAACACAGAGAAGTGACATTGGGGACTGAGAAACACACCCAAATTAGCTTCAGTTAAACAGGCGTATGATAATTTGGGTAAATGTGTAAGCTAGATTTATGCCTATTTTTTCTCCTGGTCTGTGGCGGAATTGTTTTCTGAAACTGCAAAATAGCACCAGGGAACGTTTGCGCCGGAACACGCCTCCTCTCTTCCCTGATCCGCCCCCGGGAGCGCAAGTTAATTTCCTAATTTACCGACGTGCGTCTGTGGAGGGAAAAGTCCACTGTCCGTCGGGTGCAAAATAGGAATGATACATGCGTCGGTGAACAAAGTCAATTGCGCTGGATGGAAGATAGGGCCCATGGCATTTGTTACAGAAATGCATATTTGCATTCTGAAAGCATCCCGGACAACTTTAGCTGTGTCTCATTTCCTCAGGCTTTCTTTCTGTCTTTCTGTTTGTTATTAATTTCTTGAATAAATGTCTCAATTACAGTTGGCCCACGTGACTGGACTGGATAGTGCTGAATTGCAGAACTCGTGCAACAAACATTTCCCCCTCGCTATGATCCGATGCTTTCTTCACTGCTGTTTTCTCACCGCTGTTATTTTTGTTGCATGTTTATTGTGTTATTGATATTCATCTAAACAGCTCTCTCATCAGCGTGAACAGTGTCGAAATGTTTTCGTTAAAAAAACCACTGCGAAGGCTTTTTCAACTTCTTTTTACCCCTTTCTTCTCCTCATTTATCTTATATTTGATGTTTACTGTGCATTTATGTATAAAGTTCGCAGCAACAATATTTGAACTCCATAATTTTAGAGATATTGCTTATTTCCCATATTCACAAATGGCATTCTGGGTAGAGCGAGCGGCTCAGCGCTCCAGAGGAAATATATAAAGTGACATGATGTAAACGCCAAGTATGGTAACCCATACTCGGAATATGTCCTCTGCATTTAACTATCCAAGTTAGTACACACACATTAGGAGTAGTGAACTTACACACACACACTGCCGGTATTGAGAATTGAACCCGCAACCTTCGGGTTACCAGTCTCTAACCATTAGGCCATAACTTCTATAATCTCTCACATGTACTGCTCCGGATGTCGCATTTGTCAGCCACATACGTCACTGAGAATATCTCATTTCAGAAAAGTTATTCTTTGTGAGGCATAAATTACTGTAATTTTGAACTGTAATTTGTTTACTGTTACTTTTCAGATAAGACACAGCTATTGAATTCTGCCCGTTATGTAAAAATCCTTATGTTGTGAAAAATCAACACCTTGAACAGAAAACAGGGGATTCAAACTTTGCACCAAAACACCAACACATTGCGATATTACTGCAGCTGCATTTCCTAATATGAAAGGAGTGTCTCAATGAAGTGGTCAGAGGAGACGCGTGTTAATATCAGGTGAAGCTATATAAACTCTTCTGTTCTCGTTTCACCAGGAAAACATTCTGGACAAGCTGCGGCCCGTGTCTCTGGCGATCACACACACTATCCGGAGAAGCAGACATGTCCATCACACGGGTCATAAACACCAGCTGAGCCCTGTCCTGAGCCCCAGCCCCTCCAACACACTCTACTCTGAGGTACAACACATGCACTTCACATGATCCGCCCTTTCTGATGTGGTGTGTCTACTGATTTTGGTTGTGATTTCTGTGTTCAGATGTTTGTGTATAATGACTCTAGACTGTGCATTTGTCTCAAGAAAGAGATGTCCTGCATTAGATTAATATCTGTTTTGTGTAGGGTTGCACATTTAACCCTCTGTTCATGTGTTGGTCATAAATGACCGAAATCTTTTTTGATTATTATTTCAATGAAATGATTGTACTTTATTTTATTTAATGTTTTGTATTTTTAGGGGATTTTATGGTACTGAATTATATTTATGCAGTGGTTATAATACATGTATTCACTTTCTGAGCATGGATCTGAAAACTTCAATAAATATATTTACATTTTACATTTATTCATTTAGCTGACGCTTTTATCCAAAGCGACTTACAATTGCTATATATGTCAGAGGTCGCACGCCTCTGGAGCAACTAGGGGTTAAGTGTCTTGCTCAGGGACACATTGGTGTCTCACAGTGGATTCGAACCCAGGTCTCTCACACCAAAGGCATGTGTCTTATCCACTGCGCCACACCACCCCTGTCACAAATACTGTCTCTTTTTAAAGACGGCACTTGGAAGATTATTGCTGACATGAAAAGTTTAAAAAAAGTGAAATAAAATTATATATTTATTAGGGGTGTAACGATATTCAAACCGAACCGAAAAACCGCGATACAACAGCCACGGTTCGAACCGCGATACTCTCATGTCGAACCGAACGCGCCCCGCCCCCCGCCCCCTGCTGCCCAACTCTCACTTCACTTTGTCACAAAACTATTTTTTCTTCCTTGACATTTGATTAAATAGTAATTAATGAGTACACTTTTAACAACTAATAAGAGCTGTAGTTTTAATAAATATTATTATAATATTATTTACTAAAAGTGCATGTCACGTGATTTGGGTGATCGATCACGCTCGGGAGTTTACATACGCACTTCAGGATGGCAACTCCACGCCACGGCATATTGTGATTGAAGACCCTGCGGTCACAACCACTGACTGATATTGATACAGCAGCAACAGCAGCAGTGCTGATCACGAATCTTGAGAATGATCACCGACACCTGTCATCATCCAATATGATGACATATCACAGCTTTTTTTAATCATTGTTTGATTTGCGAACATAATCCTTTGCCGTCTGGCCGCTTCCGCTTCAGGCCTGACTCGTCTCGCGCTAACGGTAATTTCCTTTCACTGTCCACGTTTTGATTTCGGCAAATCACTTTTGGCGAATGCAAACAACGTGATTATTGTTCATGAGTCCAACATCCAGCCACGCAAGAAAACATGCAATCTACCTGAGGGAATAATATGCTCACAAAACATTTCTGATTATTATTTGTTTAAAACGGTTTTGTTCCCCCCCTCCCACCCCCCCAGGATTCTTTGATGAATGTAAAGATCATAAGATATTTATTTGAAATAGAAAGCTTGTGTAACACTATAAATGTATTGTCACTTTTGATTAATGTAATGCATCCTTGCTGAATAAAAGTAGGCAATTACTTTCTTTAATTACTTTCCCCAAAAAATAATCTTAACCTCAAACTTTTGAACTGTAGGCCTATGTATAATGTTAAAAAAGCTTTCCATTTCAGATAAATGCGGTTATTTTGAATGGTGGTTTGTTTGTAATGTGACATATATTTTTTTGTATGACATTAAAATTATTTTTAGAATTAAATTGTACATAAATAGGTTAAGCAATACAAATGTGTTTGTCTGATAACCTTTTAAACATAGCCTATACTTAACTACAGTTTGCAGACACTGAAATTATGTACATTGTGCGATACAGTAAATATTTTGAGTGTCCCTCATTTTCCTATAAAGAACCACAATTGTCCCGCATTTTACTTTTCTGAAGTTGGCAACCCTACTCAGGTGTGCAGTTTATTTCTGACTAGTCAGTGGAGACATTTAGGCTATTTCATTTTAGTTAACTCAGGTGTGCTAACTGCTCTAAAGAAAACATGAAGCCAATGTATAAAATTAATAAAGTTAAGTTAAATTATTGTTGTTGTTGTTTTTATTAAGTTAAAAGTGAATCTAGTGTTATTATTGCTGGTGGTGCCCTGCCATGAACCCTGCCCCCACAGCAAACAGAACCGAACCGAACCGAACCGTGGCTCCAAAACCGTGATATGAACCGAACCGTGGCATTGGTGTATCGTTACACCCCTAATATTTATTGTTGTGAAAAATGCACAAAAATACCTTTTTCAATTTTTATATGAAATATATATTTTCCAAAACACGTTTTACTCTAAAACTGTGAGAAAATCAAAGCCATAAATCTAAAGTTGTTAGATGGTTAATATCTCAAGAAATGAGCTTTCCGTCAGATTTTGTTTGGCCGCAGTAACAAACCTTTCCAGTAGAACTTCTTAAAATATCTTGAATGTAACTCGACACCCTTGCCTCATTTAGTATGCGCGGATCTATGGATATGCAAATGAGCCCCGCTTCCACTCACTCACTCAGCTCAGAGATCCACTGGTTGATGATCACACGTTGATCTGATTGGTTACAATGTAGTTTGTGACGTCAGAAACCGTGTTTTTGAGACTGTCTTTGGTTCACTGCAGTTTTAAGGAGAAAATACTCAGCAATGGTGTCGACTTATGAATTTACACATGGTTTGTCTTAAAGCATATTAAAAACACCACATAGATTTATAAACAACATTAAAAACTAGAATTTTACCACAGGGAGACTTTAAAATATCTTAATATCTTCATGCCTTATAGTCACATTTAAGCTGTGCGATAATATAGTTACATTTTACAACAATCAAACAGTTGAGATTTGCTATATTATTTATTTCAATAAAAAATCAGTATTGCATGCCTATGTATTCATTTAAGTAGTCATGTGATAGCAGTCTGCTTCATTTCAGGGTTTATTTTGTGAAAATGACTAGCTGTCTATAATTTTTCCCTTATATAATGTTAACCGAATGGGAATTCAAATCATCAGGAACCAGTAGTATAACATTAAAAATGAATCTGCAAGCTTTCTGTCTGTTCTCAGGTTAATTTTGTCAGGGAAGGGTGTGGTGAGGATAAAATATGCCAGAGCAACCTTCAGCTTGTCTACCAGTTTGGCACGAAAGCACCCATTTCAAACACCTTCACTCCTTTACCGCGGTAAGTCTCTGAAGTGATGTCTCAGTCATGTGAGCATTTATAAAGATGGGCAAGGACTCATCCTAAATGTCGACATGTTTCCTAAATGTTTCTACTATTCATTCATTACTTGCCTGTACATGTGAAAATACTTTTCTTTAACCAGTGCAAGCATTTTAATTTAAAAAAATAGGTAACACTTTACAATAAAGTTAATTAGTTAACATTAGTTAATGCATTAACTAACATGAACTAACAATGGGCAAAACATTTATTACAATATTTATTAATCTTTGTTAATGTTATAGATAATAAAAATACAGCTGTTCATTGTTTGTTCATGTTAGTTCACAGTGCGTTAACTAATGTTAATTAAACCTTTGATTTTAATAATGTATTAGTAAATGTTGAAATTAATATTAACTAAGATTAATAAATGCTGTAGAAGTATTGTTTATTCTTATTTCATGTTAACCAAGGCAGTTAACTAATGTTAACGAATGAACCTTATTGTAAAGTGTTACCAAAAAATGCATAGAAGCCTTCATTATTTGAATTCCTCTGTGTTTAGAGACGGCTCTGGTGTGCCGGTGTTCTCTCTGTCGGATCAGAGGTCAGTCGTGCTCGAGGTCATGGTGACGAACATGCCGTCGGACCCAGAAACCCCTCAGGAAGACGGAGACGATGCTCACGCCGCGCAGCTGATGGTGTCTCTGCCAAACACTCTCTCGTACTCTGGACTCATGGGACAGCAGGTTCTCCATCAGGCGCTTTATGTGTCGAGTGTAACGATACCCTCATGTCATCTTTCGATACATATCAAGATATGAACTCATGATATGATACGATATTATTGCGATACTCCAAGACGTATGGTTAAAGGTTAACAAAAAATGTAAAATGCTAAATTTTGTGTTACATTGTGTGTGTAAAGGAATAGACTCGGACTTGGTGCTGAAACCCAAAGCACAGGACAATAGAGACGCCAGAATAACAATATTCATGATTCTGAAGCTGAAAATACAGATTTATTTTAGACGAATATGCTTTCACTGTCACTGACCAGATATATTTATAATAATGTAGGACACTTTTTACTGGTAACAAGACATTTGGCATTATCAGGACACACACATATCCCCCCATTGCATTATCATACATTATACACAACATTATATGTAGTAGTTTAATGCAGTACTGACACTAAAACAAAACAAAAAAATTCACACAGTAATTTTTATTTTGGGTGAATTATCCACGATACATATCGTTGCATTTTTGAATTGCGATATATTGTGACACGATATATTGTTACATCCCTAGTATGCAGTCGTAGTTATTATAGGCTACGTTCACACTGTCAGTCCAAACCCGATTATTTGTGTATCCGATTGGAATCTGATCTAAAATTATTGATGTCCACACTGTGTATCGCAACTGTTCAGATCCGATTTGTGTGTCCATGCAGCTCTTTTGTTCCCTTTCAGTCGCTCACGTTCGACGTAGTCAATTTGAGATCACGCTTAGGGAGTCTGTCATGTTCGAGTATTGTAAAAACAAGCCAATATTCCCGGCCTGCTCAATCGTGCCGCCGACGAGCTCTCACGACAGCCTGTGGACCAGGGAGAGTGGAGACTCCATCCCCAGGCGGTCCAGCTGATCTGGGACCACTTCGGGCCCGCACAGATAGATCTGTTTGCCTCTCCGGACTCGTCCCATTGCCAGTTGTTTTTCTCCCTGACCGAGGGGACCCTCGGCACGGATGCGCTGGCACACAGCTAGCCCCGGGGCCTCCGCAAGTATGCGTTTCCCCCGGTGAGCCTTCTTGCACAGACCCTGTGCAAAGTCAAGGAGGAAGAGGAGCAGGTCTTGCTAGTTGCCCCTTATTAGCCCAACCGGACCTGGTTCCCCGAACTAATGCTTCTCTCGACAGCCCCTGCCTGGCCCATTCCTCTGAGGGAGGACCTTCTAGGGCTGTCTCCCTCCACCCTCAAAGTGTATGTTGCCGCACATCACGATGCAGTGGATGGGAGATCCGTGGGAAAGCACGACCTGATCGTCAGGTTCCTGAGGTGAGCGAGGAAACTGAATCCGCCTCTATGCCCTCTTGGGACTTATCTCTGGTGCTGACCGCACTGCAGAGACCTCCCTTTGAGCCTCTGCAGGCAGCTGAGTTAAGTCCTGTCTTTAAAAACGGTTCTCCTGCTTGCTTTGGCCTCCATCAAGAGGGTAGGGGACCTGCAAGCATTTTTGGTCAATGAATTGTGCCTGGAATTCGGGCCGGATAACTCTCACGTTATCCTGAGACCTCGGCCTGGATATGTGCCCAAGGTTCCTACCACTCCCTTCCGGGACCAGGTAGTGAACCTGCAAGCGCTGCCTTCGGAGGAGTCAGACCAAGCCCTGGCTTTTCTCTGTCTCTTCCGCGCTCTGCGTCTGTACGTGGACAGAACGCAAAGCCTCAGGACTTCAGATCAGCTCTTCATCTGTTATGGAGGCCAGCAGAAGGGAAAGGCTGTCTCCAAGCAGAGGATGGCCCACTGGATAGTGGATGCCATCATCTTGGTGTATCAATCCCAAGACGCACCATGCCACCCCGGGTTGCGAGCCCACTCCACTCGGAGTGTAGCTTCTTTCTGGGTGCCTCGCTGACAGATGTTTGTAGAGCTGCAGTTGGACGACACCAAACACGTTCGCTAGTTTTTATAGCCTACGTGTCGAGCCGGGAGCTTCCCGTGTGCTCTCGGAGCCAGCCAACACCGTAAGCCCCGCTAGAAGTGTCGGCTTGCTGCGCCATTCCCCTCCTATGGACCGGATATGTGCGCCATTCTTGCTCCAGTAGAGTTCCTCTTTAGCCGAACCCTGTTGAGAGCCCGCTCTGCCGTCTCTGATTGGTTGAGTCTCCCCCTGTTATAGGCTGGAGCCACCTCAGTGACTTCCATATGTTGTTCTGCCCGGTAAATCTCGCACGCCAATGTGTGTTGGCTTGTTTTATCAATACTCGAAGATGACAGGCTCCCTAAGCGTGATCTCAATCAGTCGACACGTCGACTACGTCTCCGTTCCCTCCTTCAGGGAACGAGGGTTACATACGTAACCGAGACGATTTCCGCAATATCTGCATTGGTTTCATTGGAAATGACGCTGTGTTGGTTGGAATACGCCAAAAACAACAACCACAACGTGGAGGGGTTTGCAATAGAGATGTTGTCTTATTTCAATTTTACAACATTGAAATGTGTAGCCGCACTGTCGTCTCCGTTGGTTTCAAAATATGTCTCCGTTATACTGTCATTTTCTGCTCTGCGACTTTACGCATGTTTACGCGTTACGCAGTTTTACGTGGTGTGAGAAAGTCACATAAACCACGTGAAATCTGATCAGAGCAGTCACACTGAAACTGATTTCCAGAAATACGATTTAAATAGGATTTCAAACCACATATGGATGTAGCTTAAAACGGATTTGTAAAAATCGCATTTCGTGTGATTGTTTTGCTGTAATGTTCACATTAGCTTATTCTGATCAGATTTCAATCGGATGTGCACATAAAATTAGATTTGGACTGACAGTCTGAACATAGCTATAGTCTCCTAATGCTGGTCTTGTTTTGAAGGTGTTGTGTGAAGTCAATCAGAACGGCTCTCAAGCGCTGTGTGAACTGGGTAATCCGCTCAAAAGAGAAGCGACGGTACAGTAACGGTCTCGCATACACACTTACACAATTCTGACCTTTGAGAAACTCAAATTGACCTTTACTTCTTTATGTCAGGTCAAATTTTATCTTATTCTGAGCACTTCTGCGATCACTATAGAAACTACGTCACTGAGTGTTCATCTCGCACTGTCCACGTGAGTGCCAGTTCTGATTTCTGTCTGCCATTTGAAAAATTATTTTTTTGTGAGCAAAACAAAATCATACAAATGATGTTGGATGAATCTCACAAAGAAATGTCTTAGTCATATTTCACCCTGAATTTTACAACCTTATTAATTTTGCATTGTAACATCATTTTCGTGACAACAGCACATTTCCATCCAAATACCTTTACTTTTATTTAAAAAAAATAATAATTAAATGCATGAAAGATTTTTTAAAATTCAGATCATTAAAAACCATATTCAGGGTACGTTTACACGACAACGATGTACTAAAAAAGGAAACGTTGTTTTCCTCTGTACAGATTACAATGTTATGAAACCAATCCCCGTTTGTTCTAAAAGACTAAACGACTTAAAAATGGAAGGAGACTTGTGTGTGTTATCCAAGCGTTAATGGCAAGGAAAGCCCCTTATATGGGAGTTTTTGCTAGAAATTGACGTGTTTCCAATGGGCGTATTTTCAATTTTCAATTTCAATTTGTGTAAATTGAAGGGTAGGCCTAATGGAAACGTGGCTAACAGAATTGTTTTCAAAAACTTGCACTTTGAAACCTGTTTTAAAAAGTTTGCGTTCTCAGGCCACCAAAACACTACACAACATAAAAAGTTTTCCATTTTCAGTTAAAAATGGTGTCATGTAAATATACCCTTAAAAAAACATTTCCATAATGACCAACCAACGCAATCTACCAAGAGCAGCGCAAATTAAAAATAACATTAAAAACGCATTTTATTTTCAATAAATATTAAGAAAATATGTGAAAAGTGCAATTATAGTGCCTAATGATTATTTAATAATAAAGTGTTTATAGGGTAATGTTAGGGTTAAGTGTAGGGAGGGATTTATAGTCTCAATAAGGCGGCATTTATTTAATAAATATATAATTTACACTCAATATGTTATTATTGCATACTGTTTTATAATGTAGTAAAATACTGAGGTGCAAATAGTATCTAACTACTATTTACACTTATTGCAAAGAAAATAGGCTACAGCTATTTTTACATAGTGTAAACAGCCGCTGCCTTATATAAATCCTCTCCGCCCATAATTTTTGCATCTAAAAGGGAAACTCCTACAAATGCAATAGAGAACGTGAGTAACTGGCTGCATCCGAAATCACATACTCTCTTGAGTAGGCATTTATTTTGAATAAATAATTACTTCATGACTGCTAAAAAAGTATGTTCTATATACAGTAGTATGAATGTGTGTAGTATGAATACACAAATTCGCCATGATGTCATTGGACCCACCAGCGTCAGTTGCGTTGCTTCACTGTCATTAATAAATCCTCTCCTGTGGCCTCATGGGATAGTAAAGTGTTCATCATATGCACACTTCAGACTCTCAGCAGAAGTAGTAGATCATCCGGGGACATGTTGCTTGCTCTTTTATGAGTACTGCTGAATTTGGACACACTTCTTTTGTCACATAGCCTTCTGTTCTTCGCCTACTATATAGTGGGGAAATGTGATTTCAGATGCAGCCACTCTATTTTTTTATTTTATTTTATTATTTTTTATATGTTCCCCATGTCTTGTCAGGACTTTTATGTTACTTCCTGTCCAGATTGCCACGTTTGTAGTTTGTTGTAGTTTTTCCTGGTTTTAGTCCCTGATTGTTCCTATCATAGATATCATATAAAGGCTAGATGTCTCGTCCGCGCTGCTGGCCAATGGAGGTCGACGTCCGCACACGGCGGCCATCTTACGACAGGGTGCTCGCTCACTCGTAACATGGTGCATGTACTTTTAAATAACCATAACTTGCTCAATTTTCTACCGATTTTCAAACGGTTTGGTTTGTTATAAACGTCAGAGATGTAGCTATGAAACTGCATACATATGAAAAATTATACAAATGGACTTCCATATGAAAGAATTATAGCCACGGTAATGACGTTTGTAAGAAACCAAACCGTTTGTAAATCCGTCAAGATTTCACCGAGATAAGAGGATTTGTGTGCATGCTGATCACTCACCTTAATTCACAGAGCCCTGTGGTAAGATGGCCGCCGGTGATGCCAGAAGTGACTCCGCCTTAAGACATCTAGCCTTTATATGATATCTATGGTTCCTATACCCCTGTGTTTCCCATGTTCATTGTCAGTTGTTGTCCTCTCATGTGATTAGTCTTTAATTTGTCCAAATACTGTTGTTTTGCGTTTAGTTTGTCTGGGTAGGGTCCCTTCTCTTGTTCTTTTCCCTTTCTCCATATCATTCATTCTCCCGGGTGTCAATTTCAATATTAGTATTAGCAAGTGATCCTCACAGGAAGGCACCGCCATCTATACGGTCAGCCACAAAAATAACTGTCATTCATTACAAATTTTTCACTGCACGTCTTTAGTAAATCCTCACAGTATTTTTTAACACCAAAATATGGTTTTCTGTTAGTAAATCTGGCCCTTGACTGTTGTTTTTTTCTTCAGCACTGTAGCATAACGAATACAACTTTTGGTTGGATTCGTTACACAAAACAAAAATGGCTTCCCGGTGAAATGTAACCTGGATATTTTTGTGAGATTCATTCACCCTGTTGTAAAAAGTGCCAAAACAAATGTTATGATTTCCACCATGCACAAATGCCATATGTGTCAATCCCACCCAGGATCAGTGAACAGCCGGGTTTGGCCCCCGTCACGGCATACGCGCGAGTGGTGATCGAGCTTCCTCTGGTGCTCAGCGGGTGTGTGTTCACTTACTTTCATCTCTGATCTTTGGTGTTTTCTGAAATAGCAGCTTGCATTCTCATGAATGGTGATATATCTCAATAAATGGGTCTAATGTTTCATGTTAAATGTTCTCAGAAGCGCCTGTTAAACTGTGGTTTGTTGTTCTCCTGTAGACTGTCTCGTCCTCATCAGATGTTCTTCAGCGGAGCCGTGATGGGCGAGAGTGCCATGACATCACTGGAGGACGTCGGCAGCGCAGTGGAATATGAGTTTATTGTAAGTTCATGTGCTCAGAGGATTTTATTCCTCAGAAGATGCTCCATCATATCTCAAAAGATTCAAAGTCCCCCTGTAGTCAATAATTGTATCCCTTAAAACTCATCTTTGATCACCAAAATGACATTTTTTTCCTTGAAAAAATTTATTCATGCTTAAGAATATCTTGAATGTAACTCGACACCCTTGCCTCATTTAGTATGCGTGGTTCTATGAACATGCAAATGAGTCCCGCCTCCACTCACTCACTCAGCTCAGAGATCCACTGGTTGACGATCACACGTTGATCTGATTGGTTACAAGGTAGTTTGTGAAGTCAGAAACACCAGCGATTTCAAAGCGTGTTTTTGAGACTGTCTTTGGTTCACTGCAGTTTTAAGGAGAAAATACTCAGCAATGGAGTCGACTTATGAATTTACTCATGGTTTGTCTTAAAGCAGATTAAAAACACCACATAGACACATAAACAACATTAAAAACTGGATTTTCACTAAAGGGAGACTTTAAGGACGTTTTCATCTATATGTCCTTTAAAGCTGCACTTTGGACATTTTTGGTTAAAAATGAACAACATTCCATTATTTAACTAACAAGTCTGGTAACAGAAAGCCTTTATGTAGAATGCTTTATAAAGCTATTCCTCTACTAGAACAGGTTTTCCTGCTTGAATGTTGATTATTCTCCTCATATTCTCCATTGTTGCGGCTCCTCTATTCCCAGTCTGTCAGTAACGCTCTGTTTACTTCCTGTCTCTATGAAGCCCCTCCTTCTGAAAAGCACACTGTGCTCTGATTGGTCGGCTGGAGCAGTGTGTTGTGATTGGTCGAGCGCTTCGAGTGTGTTTGGGAAATGTCCCGCCCCTTACCATAACCGCCAGTTTAACACACTACTAACTAACTCAACCAGGCCCCGCCCCTTTATTCTGCGTATTAATATGGCTGCATAGCCACCCTGTAGCCCAAGGCTGGTTGCCCACTGAACCTGGATGGGAGGCTCCTGACTCCTGTGTGGGTCCTAACGCCCCAGTGTAGTGATGGGGAGACTATACTGTCAAAGAGCACCGTCCTTCGGATGAGACGTTAAACCGAGGTCCTGACTGTGGTCATTAAAAATTTCAGGATGTCCTTCGGAAAAGAGTAGAGGTTTAACCCCGGCATCCTGACCCAATTTGCCCCTTGGCCTCTGTCCATCATGGCCTCCTAATCATCCCCATATACTGATTGGCTTCATCACTGTCTCCTCTCCACCAGTAAGCTGGTGTGTGTGTGTGTGTGGTGGGCGTTCTGGCGCAATATGGCTGCCGTCGCATCATCAGGTGGAGCTGCACAGTGGTGGTGGTTGAGGAGATTCCCCCTTCCATCTAAAGCGCTTTGAGTACCCAGAAAAAAAAGCGCTATATAAGGGGTAATGTAGAGCGAGGCGGTTGTTATAGCGAATACATCCCCGACAGGCTGATCAGGACCCTGACGCGAAGTGGAGCTTGAATCAGCCTGAAGGGGTTGTTATTCGCTATAATAACCGCCTTGCTCTACATTATCCCGCTTATTACATGGCTACCTACCAAATAAATCAATAATTTGACACAAAATATTGTTTTTTAAAAGGATTTTATTGATTTAAAAATGATTGTATTGCTTCTGCTAAAGAAAATATTCCGTGCCGTCTCTACGGTTAGAATCCTGCGTCCATAGCAACGCTCTGTTTTTCATGGCAACGGTGTGTTATACTTAGCAGTGTCTGATATCAAGAAATAACACACCGCATTCTACATTAGAATTCAACCAAGCCATGTAATAAATAAATGTAACGAATTATTATTATTATTATTATTATTAGAAGTCTCTCCAAATCATCTAGTTTCTGGATAAACTGTATGGAGAAATGAAAGGAACAGGACAGAAATAACTCGATGTGTGTTAACAGGTGTCTAATGCTGGGCAGCCTCTGCAAACGTTCGGCTCGGCGTCTCTGAACATCATGTGGCCGTACGAGCTGGTCAACAGGAAGTGGCTGTTGTATCCCAGGTCTCTGCAGGTCGACGGACATCCACACACTCGCTGTGAACCTCAGTCTGCGCTCGACCCTCTGCGTCTGGGCCGACATCAGTCGCCACAGGCTGAAAACCTCAAGGTACTCGCAAACACACATCACTGCTCATCACTAAATGCAGGAGACGTTCACACACATCATCTGTGAACAGAGCAGCAGAAAGGCACGCTCGCATCTGGAGACCGAAGCAGACGTGGCTCCCAAAAACCCTGTCGGCAAGATCACTCCCGCTGTGTCTGCGTCTGAGAGAAGGAAATCTCTCACACTGGTGAGTGTGAACCCGAGCACACCATATCTATCATTCTGCTGTGGATTGGGATCTGAGCTGCTGGTGTGTTTCAGGATTGTTTACTGGGCTCTGCGCGCTGCCTGCTCTTCCGGTGTCCTCTAGACACGTTCTCCGACTCCATCCACGTCAGGATCCGAGCAAACTTGTGGAACAGCACTTTCATGGAGGTGAGAGACAGTCGCTCTTACACGTCAGTTGTCCTCTTGATATGGTGGGACAGTAACTTTTAGCTCAAATTTTTCTATGCGTTTTTTTGTATTCGTCATCCTAAAAATTCGTCACGCACAGAAACCTTGCACACTGAGTCCGATGCGTATTAATTAATCCATTGCGAAAAAAATGGCAAAACAATACAAATAATGAGGATGATTTTGTTGTCCTCTCTCTTCTTAAAAAGAGAAAGAAGAGGAAATATTGAGTCCTTCCAATCCTGAGATTACGTAGAGACGAAGGAGAGTTCAAAGTTTACTTCAGGATATCAGCGGCTCAGTTTGATGCTTTGCTAGCGATACTGGATCCACATATTTAAAAGAAGACCACCAATTTCCATGAACCTGTTGATCCTGAACAGTTCTGGGTTTTGGCGTTCGCTCGTACAGTGGCTCTGAACTGTCAAAACACTCCTCAAAATGCTTGCCACGGATGCGAAAAACGCAGGAAATTGAACCAGATCCGAATTGTTTTATGACAGACGGAAGTTTCGGAGGCAGTGTGTAAACGTGATTGACACACAACAAGGGCATATTTATTTTTTAACATGCGAGATTTCGGACTCGGTGTGCAAGAACCTATACACCAAAAGGAATTCTTAAAGGGGTCATGACATGAGAAACCAAAATTGCCTTGATCTTTTGGTATATAAGAGGTCTTTGTTCCTGCAAGTTTCACAGCTTAAAGGGATAGTTCGGCAAAAAATGATATTTAACCCATGATTTACTCACCCTCAAGCCATTCGAGATCCATATGTCAATCATTTTTCAGACGAACACATTTTCAGTTATTTTAGAAAATGTCTTAGATCTTTCAGTGGTTAATGTGAAGTAATGGGGTCCACCTCCTTCAAGTCCCACAATGTGCATGCATCATTCACAAAAGTAATCCATCCGGCTCCAGGGGGATAAACGAAGGCCTTCTGAGGGTAATCCGTGCGGTTTTGTCGTAAAAATATACATATTTAAAACTTTATAAATGAAAATAACTGGCTTCCGGTAGCGGTCGACATGCGTTCACAGAGATGGATGCTGGCGTATGACATAGCGTAGGAAGCGTCGTGACGTAGAACGAACGTAGAGTTTTGTTTTGCTCTGCTCTCTGGCTGCGCTGTCACGTTCGCGGACACCTTTAAGACATCCTCCCCATTATAAACGAAGCATTTATGTAATCAAGCTCTAATTACAGCTCGTTGGAGATCCATGGTAAGAAGTGACGTCACGGTACGAAGTGACGTACCAGTCGTTTGCATACGACCGCCACCAGCGCAAGACAACAACGCCTCATTTCGCCTCATCGTTGTCACGCAACAGGTGTTCAGTCGACCTGCAGCGAGTGAGTCTGTTTACAGAAGATTGCAATGACGCAGATGTGCTGGCTGTGGACAAACACAATGTTTGAATACGCCGCCGTATGATCCAGATGTCTGGGAAAAATGGGTGCAGTTTATTTTTTGCGGACGTCCCAGTCACGGCAGTGTTAATTTAAGCGTGTTCTCTACATTTCAAGGATGACTGTTTTGAGAACAAATCTCAGTATGATGCTGGCTTTGCCAGAAAACTTTTGTTTAAAGATCAGGCTGTGCCGACTATTCTGGGTCCCAACGACGCCGCAAACTGTAAGTAATGTATTTCATCTTAAAACTACTTTTAGCCAATGAAGTTAGCCAATCATAACAGTGGGCGTTACCACTGAACTCTTAAAGGGGAAACACCCCCAAAACAGACTTTTTGAATCAGAGGATGAGAAACAGGGTGGGAAAAGGTCTTAAACTAAAATTTAAAAAAAAAATTTGTCCAAAAAACTATAGTAATACTGTAACTGCACCTAAGGGAACATAATAAAACATAAACAAAAACCATGTCATGACCCTTTAATATTTACTGTGGGTTAAAAGATTAAAACAGTTACAGACAAGAAAACGGCGCCACTGCAAACACCTCAAACACGCATAATTCATCAGTGATTATCAGCGATGTTCATAATGTGCCCCGGGTTCATAGTGAGTGCACTTTTCCTGTTTATTAGGAGTTTTCATCGGTCAGTGCTGTGGAGCTGCTGGTCAGAGCCAATATCACCATTAAATCTGACATCAGGCATCTAGTGCTGAAGGACGCTGCCACACAGGTCAGATATCACACACGCTCACACACACTCACACACGCGTATTCGTGTCATCAGTGTGTGTGTGTGTGCAGGTGTCAGTGATGATTTACCCGGAGCATGGGCTCGCAGACCAGCACTCGATCCCGTGGTGGATCATTCTCATCGCCGTCCTGGCCGGAGTTATTGTCCTCGCGCTGCTCGTGTGTGTACTGTGGAAGGTGAGTGTACACCTGAACCCTCAAGCTTCTGCTCTTATTGCACAGCCTGCACACTGCAAAAGAGGATTTTTTCTTTCCCTCAGTATTTTTGCTTTTTTTTCTCAGTAAAAATTTCTAAACATTCTTACATCAAAGATGCTAAGTCTTGTTTTCTGAAAAATTGAAGTGACTATTATATTATTTTAAAGCTTCGTAATGTTGTTTTGGAGTCTCCTACAACAGGTTTACATGCGTTCAAAGTAAAAAAAAACACTTTGATTTCCTCATAATCTCCACTGCAGCATCAGTTGTTTTCTCAGTGTCTGAAATGGTTCGATCAAGGATTCAGTCTCTCTAAACCCCGCCTTTCTGAGAGCTGCTCTCCTCTGATTGGTCAGATGGCCCAGTCTGCTGTGATTGGTTCACCACATACAATGCTTGTCGGAAACCAAATGTCTTTTATCATAACTGAATTTCAGCTCTGGATCTTCCTCAGCTCTTGATACACAGCAATCACTCTTTTACGGGATCAAAGTGGATTTGCTTTGTCAGCAGAAAACAGCGTCTTCTCTACATGAGCAACACGATCCAAACTCTTCCAGTCTCAGATACACTACAGTGATTGAGGGCGGGGCAAAGAGACGCTGTTCAGCCAGTCAAGACCATGGACTGGCAAATTATGCAAATCTGTTACAAACCTACGCAGATTCAGCAGGAAGTGAGACTGGAGTTACTGACGACTCGTTTCAGTTCAGAATCACTTCTTTCTTTTGAGAGACAAAAACTCCATTTATCTGCACTTTGATCTTTGCCGACCTTTTACATTCACAATCGGCTCTATTACACACTGCATGAAAGGGAATATCCCCAAAAGCATAATATGGGCGCTTCAAAACAATAAGCAATATATCTGCCAATAGGGTCTGAAAAATAAACTTAATTTAACGGAAAAACAAGATTTTCGGACCCCATTGGCAGATATGTTCTTGTTTTAAGCAAAAACTCAGTTAGCTTATGGTCTATCCATTGACTGATTGCTCTTTACAGACATGAGTGAGGGTTTTGGAGATGCTGCTTCATCTGTAATTTTGCTTCTCCAGTAAATATACCTTGATTTAAGAATGTTTATACAGTATTTGTACTGGAAAACAAGACAAAAACACTGAGAAAGAAATCATTTTTTGCAGTGCACCCATAACCTCTCAATCGTTTGATTGTCATTGTGGATGCCCAAAAGAATAATTTGGCATGCTGACATGGTCATGATAGATTGGCGGTTCAGTAATGTTGATCATGATGTGATTACTAGTTGTCAGTCATGCACCTCTATTTCTCTAGCCAAAAATGCACAAAAAATAACTTTTTGGCGCGCCTAAAAGTAGTCATTGTGCATATGTGACTGAATTGATTGCCTTTTCCAATTATGCATATTATTGTCTATACAATACTTCTAATGATTTAACCACCCATCGCTAGTTCTTCATGTTTCCTTCTTTCTGTACCTGTACATATTTGTGTGGTGGAGCAGTGTGGTTTTTTCAAGCGCACCGAGAGGAAGCCTCACTATGAGACGGAGTATTACCGCGCTGAGCTTCAGCTTCAGCCGTCTGATGCGGAGAGAAAACAGGCCACGGACCTCCAATAACAGCCTCGTGTGGTACAACTCAGTGTGTGCTGCTGTGCTGTGGCTTTACAAACTAGAAGTGTCAATGGCATGATAACCAGTACCTAAATAATATTGGGAATATCCGTGATCCAATAACAGTTGCATTGAAGCGATGACGTATGGCATCAGGGCCAGACCTTCTTGTTTTGCAGCACCACTAATTTAGGTCACACTTTATTTCACGGTGTCTGTGTTCCAATGTAATTTATACATTTAAGTGCTGAGTAATAATAATTAACTACATGTACTTACTATAGGGTTTGGTTTAGGGTTAGTTGCATGTAATTATGTGTAATTTATAGTTATTATTATAGAAACTACATGTAACAAGGACACTGTAAAATAAAGTGTTACTAGAGTTTATTATTCTAATAGTTCTGTAATGATAACTGTCACGTAACGCTATGTTGTAAGTCGCACAACGAGGGAGAATTCTAAAATAAAGTCTTTAATAAATCCACTGGAGGGCATCATCCACACACTAACATAACAGTTACACATAGACGAGATCGGACAAAGAACTGAAAGACACAGGGAGTGTATGTACTAGAACTAATGAGATAAGTGATTAACAGGGTGAATGACATTGCTAATTAGACAGATCGGGGAAAACTAGGTCACGGGGACTGAACCAAAAACACACAAGACAGAGCAGACATGTAACAATAACATACATGTGTACAAACATTAACAAAGACTCGACTAAGCATGACTTAACTTGACTAAGCTTGGCTTGAACATGAGGGCTTAAATACACAAGACTAATGACTTAACAAGACACACCTGTGCACAATCAACCAATAAACCAATAAGAATATGACACAAGAGACTAGGGAAGCACATGATAACATGATGGGAAGGGAATCACATGACAAAACCAGGAACCCAGACCAAGGCAAATTACAAAATAAAAGACATGAAACATGAAAGTGAAAACATAACCCCAAACCAAACATGACAAATTTGTTGTAGTGAGGATAACAGAATTAATTTATATGAAATTTATAAAAACAACAACTATTGACGGCAGTGGTGTTGGTATAGGATGCGAGGGAGTGAATATTTCATTACTACAATAGTAATTTCTCGCTAGAGATGATTTCAGAAGTTGAAGATGTTGGTCAAAAACATACATTTACACACAAACTGACCAGCATCTTTACTGCCATCTTTATTTTTATTAGCACTACTGTCACAGATTGGATAGCACAGGATTGTGGGATATCAAAGGCAGTGAAGTGCATCTAATTGTAAATATCGATCAGATAAAGGCATCCCAGGAGACAGAAAGTGAAGCTAACTCTGGATTCGGACGTGCCTTGATGCCGTCCTTGAAGTGCATCCTCTGAAGGGAACATTTTTAAGCTTTTGGACGCAGCCAGTGTGATTTGAGCACTTGAAAACGAAAGTCCACTAGATCTTTTAACGTTCACGGCCAAGGAGTATACTTTGAAAAGCAGAACGCTACTTTACCCGGAGCTTTAACTAATGAACATCTGCACACTGTAAACCCGAATAAGTTGGCAAAACTCAAAAAATCAGTTGCCTCAACATTTTTAAGTTAAGAAATTGAAAGTTTAAGTAAGCAGAACTGGCAGATTTATATTTTGTACTCGTACATTTTACTTGTTCTTAACTTGAAATGTTTGAGTAAACTAATTCATACATCTAATTTAACATTTTCATAAAACCTCAAAGTGAACATTTTTATTAGTATTAACTTAACAAGCTATAACAAGCTAGTTCAATAAATGCTAACTTGCTCATTTGCTAATGTTAACAATAGCATGGTACTTTCTGTATGAGAACAGCAATATTCAGCTTTTAACATTGTTCTCAAACCAAGCCGTGTGCACCACTTGTCACCATGATGGTAACTCTCCTAAAATCAACATGAACAGAAA
Organism: Scardinius erythrophthalmus; assembly: GCF_964197995.2. Classification (NCBI taxonomy): domain Eukaryota; kingdom Metazoa; phylum Chordata; class Actinopteri; order Cypriniformes; family Leuciscidae; genus Scardinius; species Scardinius erythrophthalmus. The sequence continues at coordinate 2,609,624 of NC_138245.1, forward strand.
TTCTTCTAAATTATCTTAGCAAAACATTAGTCACTAATCTTCCACTTAACATTAATCTTGCACAAAAAAACATGAAATTACACTGCATTTTAACATTTACTCTCCCTTTCGAAGCATGCTGGGAAATAGAAATCCCAGCCCAGTTTCAGTTAAACTTACTTTAAGTTCGTCTAAATTAAAAGAAATAATTTCATAAAACTAAAAACAATGAAATGGTTCAGTTTACTTAAATTATATCAGTTCTGTGAAATTGATAGAAAAATGAATTTGTTTAACTAATTTGTACAATTTAAGTTGGCCCTACTCAAACCAATTAATTATTTTGAGTGTTTTTATATATTGTGCCTAAATGCAGGACACAGATTTTCAATAATTTTTATTTCTGAATTGACATGGGTAATGAGTTCTCATAATGCATGAGGGTGTTATATGCATGCAATCAACAAATATAGAACAATAAGAATCATTCTTCAAGAATTATAGCCTGCAGTTCTATGAAGAATGACGATGGAAATCTGTTTTGTATTTATCAATGCTTCAGAATGTTGGATTGAGGTTGATGCTTAGGACAAGGAATACAGTTGAGCACATCCTGATCTACTAAAAGTTTGATCAAAGTATAAAAGATGTGCAAATATTACATGTGAATAAGTCATTAGGCTTTATCAAAAGAGTAAAGCACTAACTTTATCACCTTTAAAGATAACACAGTAAAGGAAAAACAGAGTTTGATAGAGAGAGCATCTTTAGCTGAAACAGACGAGCCTGATGTGAATAAATGTCCCGCCACACTTGCCAATGGAGGATTATGAATTATCACTATGGAACTTTAGATCATATAAAAGTTATGAGCCAAACATTCTTTTTTACTCACATTTGGCTCTGAGCATGTGTTAACTTTGAACCCTGGCATCAAGGTCACACAGTGTGTTTCAAGGTGATTTTATTTTGTGCCGTGTATAAATCTTTACCTCATTCGACCTCTTTCTCTTTCGCAGTGTGGTTTCTTCCATAGGGTTCGGTATGAAGATCAAGTGCCCCAGTATCAGGCTGTGAAGATCCTGCGGCAAGAGACGCCATTTCTGGACAAGACTTTTATTTTGCACAAAAAGCAATGGGCGACCCACTGGAGTGATGGGACAATATAATATTCCTCAGAAACATGGACGCTGACCAGAGACTGCAGTGGACTTGCACTGACCATAAACATACACTGCTACGCATTTTTATTATAAGTTGCATTTTCTTCAGAACATTTTTGGAGGACAGCTGGGTCTAGCTGGAGATAGACCGTAGTCTATATAAATATGCACCTAGTATTAAAAGTGTTATTTAACATAATAATGTTGAATTGAGTGTGATGGTGTTTGTAAACTCATAAATCAACTGCAGTTCTGTGTCAAGATTTATAGATTATCAACTTTGAAGCAGCTGGACACTGAAACATGTATAAGGGTCTTCATATTTCATCATCACCAGAACGATAAAGTTTTCAGTTCACGTGAAACCTGGCACACATCATCCTAAGACACTCATGACATAAAGTGAATTATATTTGTATGGTGCTATTTTTTATCAATACACATCATTTATAGCAGCTTTACAACAATCACAATGTTGTCTATAATGCCTTAATGCTTTGACATCGCTATAGACCTTATGTAGCCCCGCCCCTTTTCAGCGCTGCGCTCGTTGTCTTTTGTCTTCCGGTCTGTATTTTCACAGCGATATTGCGTATTTATGAATGGACGGCTCGTTTTAAAATCTTCCCAGTCTACTGACATATATGTTAAGTCATCTGCTTTAAACATTACAATCCTCGTGATAACATTCGTTAACTTTATATTAAGTAAATCCACTTCAAAAGCTAATTACTCCTGGACAGCAATGCCATAGAGATATACAGAGCGACCGCAGAAACGGAAGTTCAAAGACAATATTCTAAAGATGGCGGCGCCCTCGTTTCTCTGGCGCATAAGGTCTATACAATAATAAATTATATGAATTAAAACCTTACCTCACCATTAAGGTAATAAATATTTTTAAAAATAAAAAAACAGACAATATATAACATACTGTAGGCCCATTTCAGGACGACACAACAATTGAATCAATGATCTGATCTGCTCATTGCAGATTCTAAAGTCATATGTTATAAAGAAATGAGCCAAGACTTAATGAGCCATTTGGAGCATTTGTTTCGGAACCTGGTGCGTTTCTCCCTTAGTTCAGTTTGTTTAGGTATATATAAATATAGGCTCAGATATATATAAATATAGCTTTAATTTATCAGTTAAAGCAAGAATGACGACTATTCATATCAGTGTTTGTGTGCATCTCGACAGCTACAGATAAAGCCAAGCAGAGCAAACCTGTCAATCATCTTGATGGATGACGCAGAGGAAACTCTGACCAATAAGAGGACAGTTTTACTCACATGTGACTGGTACGTTTTCAAATGTTACCGAACCAAAAAGAAAATGCAACATTGTAATGCATTTTAAGCCCCTGTTTCTGAACAAAGCAAGCAATCTACAGGTTTAAAAGTGCCCTTAGACTCTTTAATGTAGGCTTGATATGGCATGAGTTCATATTTGGAGGATAATTACTGTCGGGTCCATATCTTAAAGTATAAATCTGTTTGGAAAGCCTGCGCCGAAATTGTGACTGATTTCCCAATGAATCCACAGTGAAATGCACCGAACAAACAAATAATGCTCTACTAAGACATTCACATTGTTGAAAATAAATAAGCACTTTCATAGCATTAAGGTCCTTCGGAAGGTAATGTGATTTGATCGTCTTCTCTCTTTCTCGTCTCACTAATGTGCCAGTGGGCGAGATGTGATAATGTAGAAGTAGCCTTTGATCTGATTCTGCAATCTTTCGTCGCTCTACTTCATAATGTGACAAAATCCCAAATGAGTCATTGGTTTCAATAAAAGCTGTTTTTGAACTAATGAGGAAGTTTTGAGTTCTTAAACTTACAGGATGTTTTATAGGATAATGACCTCTTATATATGTCAAAATATGTGGTTCATATGTGGAAATGCAAGGATCAGTACTTGATTTTGAGATATTTTGAACAATCATATCATTTTTTCTAATCTAATGCATTGATCACCACCAGGGATCTCCTTTAGGGGGCCAACATACCTGTGGATATACAGAAACTGATCGTTTTGTCATTGCAACATGAACACAGCCCTGCAGGGTTGCATGTCCACGACCGACCGTAGACTCACACTGCACTCACTGTCACTGGGAGATTGTGAAGATGAAGATCTTTGGCACTGGGATGATGGAGGTTATTTTGAAGCATGCGGGAACAACAGTGTGTTTTCTCTCAGTTCACTGCTTCAACAAAAACACATCAAACTGTGTCCCTGTTTAGGCCCCTTGGATCTCCACATGTTATCTGTTCATCAACTTCACTGCACCTAGGGACTCTTTCTCTTGATAATACATACAATTAAATAAAAGTATACATAAAAATAAATGAGTACATTTGTGAGGAGAAACAACTTAAGGCAACACGCTTATACACTCTTTATTCTTGCTGTTTGTACATCATAAATTTATACTTGTATTTATAGTTTCATATTTATGACTGTTTATAGAGTTCTATTGTACTTACCCCTATTCTTAGGAGCTGTATATAAAAACTGTGAAATAATAATAATACAGTTTATTTATTGGCACTTGTGTAGTACCAATTTGATCACTAGATGTCGCGCTCTCAGTTTATAGATGTGTGGAGTATTATTTATTTTAAAGTGTAATGAAATACACAGATGAGAAAAAAAATAATTACAGTTTTTCTCAGTCGCGTTGGTGCATTTCTCATAACACTATTTACATTTGCACAACAGTTAATGCAGTTCTCAAAACAATTAGTGCAAACTGCAAAACCTAGTTGATAACCTGCAAAAGCGTGTCACTTGCTCAAAATGGATAGCCCATTCCTCAAAAGCAAGTATTTATGTCAATGAAAGTGTCACTGTCATCAAAATAAAAAGTCCTGACACCATTGTCTATGAACAAGATAGTCAAATGGCTTAGTCATGTTTTCATTACGACAGTTTACTCTGTAAATGTTTTCCAATGATAAAAGTCAGATCTTGGTGACACTACCTGAAAATGCTCAATACAGCACTAAATACTATTTGCACAGCCATTTGAAAAGATACAGTAAAGTTAAACATTACTGTATTTATGAGGTAACTGAGTACAAGACACTGAATATGTATGTTTCACATTTTTACTGCATATGCTCTTTGCAATTCTAATTTGTTCACAGCATTGTGCAAAAGAAAAAATACACCATTATTTACAACAAACATAAACTCCCTTTGGGTAGAGCTGTGCACAACTGTACACAATATTGCAGTAGGCCTATATACTGTATTGGAACTGAACATACAACATACATAGGACTGTAATCATTCATGCACATCCAGACGTTCCTCTCTGTCTGGTCACATAATTTACAGTAATCTACATCACAGCGAATATCATCTCTTGCTCAATTGCAAATTGTTCAATTTAGGAGACTTTTGCAGGATTTTTTTTTTTTTTTTAATTACAGATTTTGACAACTAGTTCAAAATTTTTGTATGTAATGACTCAAGCAATGAAATGAGGACTATTAGTTTTATATGGAATGACTATTTAGCATTCACAAGTATAGTTAATTTTGACTGACATGACATAAGCAAATGATAATGTTATAAAACAGCAGAGAGTTGTATGAAAGCAATTGATGCATGTCCAAAAGCATTTGCAATTTGTTGGAAGGAATGAGAAACTGCTACTATGATGTGCACAAATGACTAAATGTTGTGGAGGTTGAACTAACTGTTGTGCAAATCGTTAGCCTCATAGCATAATTGCCTAAGTCATTTTTTGGCCAAATTGTGATATCTGCCTAACTTTACTGACAAACCAATGCTGCATCATCCTGCCTTTCTGCCTATGTTCTTAGCCAATCACAACACTTATTAGAATCCAAAAACACTATCTGCCTTAGTCATCTCTTTGACTTAGGCAGTTTTGATACAAACAAAATGGCAGAAAACATGGGAAGACAGATGTCCAGAAGTGATGTTAACTCTTCTGTTTGATTCGTTTTCATCTGGTAAGAGTTCATATTTCTTCAATTGTCTAGATACTAAATGTAATTTCAGTTAATGAAAGGGATTATAAACTGTATTTTAACTTGAAATCACATTTTTTGCAAGAAGATATGATGAAGTAGCTAGCCAACACTAGCAAAATATTACCTCATTTCTGGTCAGAACAAATCTTTACACTTAAGAAACGTCACCATAAAAAGACATTTAGGCAATTTTAGGCAAGTGAAGTAATTAAGCATTTACTTTTTATTTTAAGTGCAAATAGATTTTTTTTAGAAATTAGACATTTTGACTAGACATAAGTATTTGGTAAGATTTAGATTTTTTTGCAGTGAACCTATGAATGTAACATGATTTACTGTGTTAAAATACTCAACAGCATTTTCTGCTTTATTGTCAGGAAATAAAGATGATACCCTTGTAGTGGAGTTAGAGGATTTAGATAAGAGTAGACCTAAGAAAGAAGGTCATGACGTGGACATGGGGCAACAGATAGAAGAGGAAACAGCCAGTAAAGCCTCCAGAGCTGAATCAGATCCTGATTTAGTGAAATCGATGACACTGTCTTGTCTAGGCACAGAGGCGCGGCCGGTAGTGCGAGGCGCAGAGGCGACAGGGCGAGGACTCCGGGTACGTCCTCCGGATTCTGGCGAGACTGACAGGTCCTCTTCCTCCTACGTCGGCGAAGGGGCATTGTAGGAAGCAGTGACTTGACTGGCTCTGGATCAGCCGCGCAGGCGACTGGCTCTGGATCAGCCGCGCAGGCGACTGGCTCTGGATCAGCCGCGCAGGCGTCTGGCTCTGGATCAGCCGCGCAGGCGTCTGGCTCTGGATCAGCCGCGCAGGCGTCTGGCTCTGGATCAGCCGCGCAGGCGACTGGCTCTGGATCAGCCGCGCAGGCGTCTGGCTCTGGATCAGCCGCGCAGGCGTCTGGCTCTGGATCAGCCGCGCAGGCGACTGGCTCTGGATCAGCCGCGCAGGCGACTGGCTCTGGATCAGCCGCGCACGCAGGCGTCTGGCCTGGCTCTGGATCAGCCGCGCAGGCATCAGGCTCTGGATCAGCCGCGCAGGCGTCTGGCTCTGGATCAGCCGCGCAGGCGTCTGGCTCTGGATCAGCCACGCAGGCGACTGGCTCTGGATCAGCCGCGCAGGCGACTGGCTCTGGATCAGCCGCGCACGCAGGCGTCTGGCCTGGCTCTGGATCAGCCGCGCAGGCATCAGGCTCTGGATCAGCCGCGCAGGCGTCTGGCTCTGGATCAGCCGTGCAGGCCTCTGGCTCTGGATCAGCTGCGCAGGCGTCAGGCTCTGGATCAGCCGTGCAGGCGTCTGGCTCTGGATCAGCCGCGCAGGCCTCTGGCTCTGGATCAGCCGCACAGGCGTCTGGCTCTGGATCAGCCGCTCAGGCGTCTGGCTCTGGATCAGCCGCGCAGGCGTCTGGCCTGGCTCTGGATCAGCCGCGCAGGCGTCTGGCTCTGGATCAGCCGCGCAGGCGTCTGGCTCTGGATCAGCCGCTCAGGCGTCTGGCTCTGGATCAGCCGCGCAGGCGTCTGGCCTGGCTCTGGATCAGCCGCGCAGGCGTCTGGCTCTGGATCAGCCGCGCAGGCGTCAGGCTCTGGATCAGCCGCGCAGGCGTCTGGCTCTGGATCAGCCGCGCAGGCGTCTGGCTCTGGATCAGCCGCGCAGGCGTCTGGCTCTGGATCAGCCGCGCAGGCGTCAGGCTCTGGATCAGCCGCGCAGGCGTCTGGCTCTGGATCAGCCGCTCAGGCGTCTGGCTCTGGATCAGCCGCGCAGGCGTCTGGCCTGGCTCTGGATCAGCCGCGCAGGCGACTGGCTCTGGATCAGCCGCGCAGGCGTCTGGCTCTGGATCAGCCGCGCAGGCGTCTGGCTCTGGATCAGCCGCGCAGGCGTCTGGCTCTGGATCAGCCGCGCAGGCGTCAGGCTCTGGATCAGCCGCGCAGGCGTCTGGCTCTGGATCAGCCGCGCAGGCGTCTGGCTCTGGATCAGCCGCGCAGGCGTCTGGCTCTGGATCAGCCGCGCAGGCGTCAGGCTCTGGATCAGCCGCGCAGGCGTCTGGCTCTGGATCAGCCGCGCAGGCGTCTGGCTCTGGATCAGCCGCGCAGGCGACTGGCTCTGGATCAGTTGGGCCGATGAGAGGAGGGATAGTAGACGAGGAATTTTTCCACATTCTCCTCCAAAGACAACTTCCCTTACTCTGTTTAGTTTTTTAGTTAACAAAGACTCAAAGAAAACACATGGCTAAAATACACTGGGGAAACACATCCGGCAGATAAGACACAGCTGGGGCAAAATTAACAAGCTAATAAATGGGGTGATTAACAGGGCACAGGTGAGACAGATTAACTAATGGAACAGACAAGGGAAAACTAAATCAGAACTAAACTCAAACAGAGACGTGACAGCACCTGAGTGGAACTTCGATTAAGGGTGGAAAAGGAAAACAGTGGTTAAGGTTATACATTAAGAAACAACTTGGTTAAGGTTGGCAATTTACACATCTTGGTTATATTTAGGAAAGTAAAACAACTTTTGTTATGTTATGTTTGTATTTATATGTAAGAGAAAAATGCCTAAGTCATGGCATTTTCTGCCTAAGTCACTTTTATTTGTTAGGCAATTGATGATGGGTCTTTTTCTTTTTGCATACTTGTTCACACATCTGGTTGAATGTACTGTTATAATATCAATAAAAAATAACAATGTGATTTCTAAAAATTTAGTTTTTTCTTGTTTTCCAAAAACATTGAAATATGACTTAGGCAATTATGCTATGAGGCTAACGAAATGTAAATAGTGATGTGAGAAATGCACCAAAGCGACTGAGAAAAACTGTAAAGGGGTGGTTGATTATGATTTGACTTTTCTAACTTTAGTTAGTGTGTAATGTTGCTGTTTGAGCATAAACAACATCTGCAAAGTTACAACGCTCAAAGTTCAAATCAAAGGAAGATATTTGCTTTTAAAGAAATCACTTTTTAAGGACTACAACAAACAGCTGGTAGAGACTACACCACATTCCTCCCGGGTTAGTGACATCACCAACCCTAAAATTTACATAAACCCCGCCCCCTGAACACGATTTATAGATTATCATGACAGAATATGCTAATCAATGACTAGAATATAACTACACATAAGCAACATAAATTCATCAACTAACCATTCAGAAATGTCCTGTTGCTTCTACATGTTGTCACTTCTTCTTGAGTCTCTCCATCATTGTCTGACTCGGTTTGAACATAAAAGGCTAAAAAGTTTTTGAAATGTTCAGTGCATGTGTGTGTGAGGTAAAAGGACATGAGCTCTTGAAGCTCTGCCCCCTGTGCCGGGAGCAGCAGCTCATTTGCATTTAAAGGAACAGACACAAAATTGTGCGTTTTTGCTCATCCTCAAAAAGTGACAACTTTAACATGCTATATAAAAATATCTGTGGGGTATTTTGAGCTTAAACTTCACACACACACTCTGGGGACATCAGAGAGTTATTTTACATCTTGTGAACAGGGCATTTTACCTCCCCTTTAAATATTTAACAGCGACTGTGTGTTTAAGTTTCATTTGAGCAGTTACTGTCACTTGGTGAACTGATGCTAAACCACAAATTAGTTTATTTTCAATCAGATTATATCGGATATCATATAGAATTATAATTAATATTCATAAAGTTGGCATTTCTGCAGTCTGATGAAACTCTGATGGAACAAAATAGCTTGTTTGTATTTAGAAGTTCTGGGGACAATCATAGTGAAATGTTTTTGAGAAAGAAACTGATTTATCTATAAATCATGGAGATATGAAAAAAGAAAAGAAAGTAATTTGAAAATACACTGCAAGATATTTATCTACTAGATATTAAAGTCCCCCTGTGTTGAAAATCCAGCTTTTAATATTGTTTATATGTCTATGTGGTGTTTTTAATATGCTTTAAGACAAACCATTTCAAATTCATAAGTCAGACAACACAAACTACCTTGTAACCAATCAGATCAACGTGTGATCGTCAACCAGCGGATCTCCGAGCTGAGTGAGTGAGTGGAGGCGGGGCTCATTTGCATATTCATAGAACCGCATATACTAAATGAGGCAAAGGTGTCGAGTTACATTCAAGATATCTTAAGGCATGAATACATTTTTTTCAAGGAAAAAAACGTTTAAATATGTCACTTTGGTGATCAAAGATGAGTTTTAAGGGATAAAATTAGTGACTGCAGGGGGACTTTAACTTACGCATGCACAAGTGTTATGTTTCTGCTTTATAGCTTTTATAAACTAAATAAACCCCAAATACTGCCAAGATTCCCCTGGAAAACGGTAAGTGGCCCTTGTTACAGTCAAATGAATGCCATATCACACAAACAGCCCTGACTGATCTTTAGTTTAATGCATTATATCTATTTTTACCTTCATCAGTTTCACATCATGTTTTTGCGTCGTCATGTCACATCCGTAAAGAGAAGATGGTCCAACTATAGACCTTAGTCAGGGTCGACAGCCATATTGAATTTTGCACTGATGAAAATGAGGCTGTGAGGGACAGACTTACAGTCTTTACAGTATCCACTGTATAAACCTCTTAGATGTCATGTAACAACTTTCAAGAACATTTCTGTCAACTGAAAGCTTTTTGGAAAAATGTTCATCAGCTTTTATTCCTCACAACCTTGTTTTCATTCTACTACCCTTGTGTTAGTTATGGCTTGTAGCTGAAACAATGGCTGTTTCAGAGGAACGATAGGATCCAGATGCAGCAAACATTCATTCTAACAAACATAATAAAAGTAAATCCAGACACAGGCAAGGAAGATAAATAAAACTGACAACAAGCACACAGGACAACACCAGACAATGAACATGAGAAATACTGGGGTATATAGTATGAACACAATGGGTGATTGGCAAACAAGAGAACTAATCAAAGAACTAATCAACAAGAAAAACTACAAAGGAATACAAAACATGGCAGTACGACAGGAAATACCGTTCCCCAAGGGACGAAAGCATTCTCGTATAATTGTTTTCAAAGGGGACCCTTTAATGTTGTAAATGCCTTTTTTTTGTGCATGTATCTTTAAATGCAAATGAGCTGCTGCTTCCCACCCCGTTTTCCAGAAGAGGGCGGAGCCTTTACAGCTCGTGCCTCAGATACTCTGCCAAAAACTTTTTAAAAACAACAACTAAAAACTAAAAACGGGGTGGGGAGCAGCAGATCATTTGCATTTAAAGATACATGCATGAAAAAAAGGGCACTTTCGCTCGAATGGCGGCAGCCATGTTGCGCCTCCATCTTGAAAATACTTTAGCCAAAGAGGGACATAAATCAAGCTTCGCCTTTCCCGTTTTTACACTCAGTGGCACCGTGACGAATGCGAGGGGGAGATTACTCGCGACTGCCGGCAGATTTGAAATAATACGGCCACCGTAGGAGTTAAAACGCCGCCGGAATGGGAGGGGCTAGGAAGTAATATTCAGTTGGTAGTCATAAACAATTTCACCGCTAGATGGGAGAAAATCCTACACAGTGTAGCTTTAAGGCCCACCCACAATTGGTTTGGCCCATCCAAAACTGGAATCCTGGCGCCGTGCCTGACACCACCTGACTGCTGCAGATTCATTTCACCGTTGAAAGTGTTGCCATTGAAATGCACAGATTCGAGTCACAAACCACTCAGAGTGTAACGTCACGGGTGTCCATGTTTGGCATCGGTCGGACCAAATGCAATGATTTCTTGGTCCTGAGACTTCCATAGAAGATATATGTGCATGTTTTAATATATAGACCACTTTTATTATTATTGATTGCTATCAAGATGTGAAGAGAGTTTCAACCAGTATAACAAAAAGTGTTTATAAAACAAATCGCCTACCCTACCTTTAACACACAAAAACACACTTGATCAATGAAATAAATACAAAACTAAGACGCTGTGTAGCACTTTCAGGACTGGAGGTGAACTTGCAATCATATTCTTTCTCTGAGGTGAACTGAGGAACTTTTTTATTATTAACGAAGCAAATAGGCTACAAACAAATCAGGTACAATGTAAAAATCTTACTACGAACTTACAGTGCACATCCTAGAAGAAAAAAAAAAGAGCAGAAGAACATGGAGCATGTTATAAATGGCAAAAATGCCATTTACATATTCAAAAGAAAATAAATCAAAAGGGCAATTATTCAATAAGATTGTAAATAAAAGAAGCCAGTTTCTCAGCATTCTTGTTATTAATCAATAATAAAGTTATAAAAAAGTTTCAGCTCATTCCTCCAATGAGTAATGTTAGGATTTGTCTTGAAAAAACGACATTTATGTATGAAATGTTTACTCTGAGGAACTGAATGTGTTTGGCCATGCAAGCCATTTAAACACACATTTTCAATTGGTTGTGTGTTTTCGTTGCCGTCACACAGTCGTGACCAGCAGATGTCGCCAGTGATTCAAGCGCTTCAGAACAACAGGTCATTCAGCAAGAAGCTAGCGGCTCATTTGTGTTCGAGTTTAGAAAAGCTCCAGTTTCCCATCACTGCTTCAAAGCACAGCAGCCTTTTGTTTCAGATGATTGTAGGTACATATGCTCTTCATCCAGCACTCTGTTTGTTCTCTGTGTTCAAACTAAACTCAGTTTTACCAGGGTAGCGACGGAATGCATCAGGTCACGTGTGTTTTCTATGCATCAAGGTGGAACAAATATAGTTTCGAGAATCTCCGTTGTGATCTGAGAAATGTACCAAAGTGACTGAGAAAAAACTGTAAGCCATATCTAAAAGAAAGTGTCAAGTTTTACTTAAAAAATTATAATTTTATTAAAATAATAAATTAATTATAAGTCTGCAAGGATTGAATTTCCAAGAATGGAACAGGTTTTTCTTTCTGTCACTGGCATTCAGTATAGAAAATGTGTGCAAGTCAGACTCAAGTTTCCATTTCTGACTATAATTCTCCCCAAATGTTCTTTTATTGATAAGAAATGCTTCTGAGCAGAGAAGCCTTTGAGAAGCTGAAGAAGCTTCTCCACTGGAGATGTGATGAGAGAGAGATTCTCATGAAGAACAGATGCGGGACAGATGGAGGAACGCTCACTAACAGCACAGGTGAAGTATTCAGAAGACTCGTCTCATTCTCTCAGATAGACAACAAGCTGCACATCCACAGAATCAGAGGCTCCCGTGAAAACACACCTTGCTAGCATAGTTGAAATCAGGAATATGGGGAAAAATGCAAAGCACTCAAGTCTCTGGAGATTGTATAGCGGAAAACTATTTCAACACATGCAACAGCACACACATTTTCCATTCCTCTCTCTCTCTCTCTCTCTCTCTCTCTCTCTCTCTCTCTCTCTCTCTCTCTCTCTCTCTCTCTCTCTCTCTCTCTCTCTACTGAAGCTAATGGACTCACAATAACATGTGCTTGAGCTGCTGAAACTTAAGCTTGCCAGTGATTCTGGCTGTTTTGTTAAAGTTCCCTCTCCCATCTATAACTGTGGAAATACACAGTTTCAGCCCGAAGACAGTCAGTCCTGCATACAACAGTACACTCTTGTTAATATTTCCATTTTTTAGTTGCGATTTCACTTTTTTAAATGGTTAGACAGCCAAAATTTAATCTCTGTCATCGTTTACTCACCCCCATACCTGTGTGTGTGTGTGTGTGTGTGTGTGTGTGTGTGTGTGTGTGTGTGTGTGTGTGTGTGTCAGTGTGTGTGTGTGTGTGTGCATTTTAGACTTCTGCCACAAAGGGTGCATTGATTTTTTTTTCTTTTATGGTCACAAGCATAAAAAAATAGCATGCACGGTTATCATAAACTATCAGTACTGTAACTTGCACTGATTCTGTGAGCTATACTGATAATATGAGCTAAACAAATGAGGAAGAAAACTCTGAGATAAACAAGTCCTAAATGACATTTAATGACTAGATGAATATTTTTTAACTGTCTTCATAGACTTTGACTCAACACACTATGGAAGTGGTATAAAAATAGTATTAAATAAAGAAATATTGGTAACACTTAACACTTAAAGCCTTTATGTATGATGCATTATAAAGGTATTCATAATGTACGTTATAATGCATCATATCTTTTCATAAATAATTGTTACCAAATTTAAAAGGCATTATAATATTTGCAGATTCCTTGAACTTGGTTGTTTGTCATGTGTTTTAATGTTTAATATATCATACTTTCTAAAGGCGTAACAGTGAATAGATAAGTATTATAACTGTGGTTACAATTATTCATGAGAGCATAATACGCATTATAACGTGCATTATTAATGCATTAAAAATACTTTTATAATTTATTATATATAAAGGCTTTAAGTAAAGTGTTACTGAAATATTATATACAGTTTTTACAGTTTATTTTTCATGACAGTTCTTGTGGATCTTAGAAGTTTAAAAATGAACTGCATTATGAAGGATAAGCAGTATTTGTCAGTGAATGCAGATCATGTGCAGCTGAACTGAGGATCCCATTGAATCTCTGCTGGTTTTCAGAGATCTCAGCTTCATCTTCATCCAACGGTCCACAACATCACGGTTCACTTGTGCACTAATGAGACCTGGAGGTGGTGTTTATGACCAGCTCAGATCCTCGAAGACGCCCTGTGGAGAAGATTAGTGTTTAATGTTGTTTATATGTCTATGTGGGGTTTTTAATATGATTTAAGACAAACCATGTGAGTATTTTCCTTTTAAAACTGCAGTGTAGCAAACAGAGACTGACATTAGCAACACATTATTAGCTGTTTGATAACGTAGTCAGGCCAAAGGCTAATCATATTTACAGTCATGTGTCCGATGTCGCAATACATAAAACGCATTACCATTCTGAAACATCGACTTACTTCGCTCTTTCTCTTCTTCTGAATCAGTTTCTGGTTCAAAGATATATGGCTGACAGTAGTTCCTCTTGTTTGTCATCGTGTAGCGTTTACTACGGTAAAGTTGAGCGAGTGGATCGGGTAATGTGGGCTGCTGCAGTTGAGAGGAGGCGGAGACTAATTTGCATATTAATGAATCCGCCTTTACTAAATGAAGCAAGGGTGTAGAGTTACAGTCAAGCTTTTTGAGGGCATGCAAGCTATTTTTAAAGGGAAAAAATGATGAGTAATAAAGATAAAATGATTGACTGGGGGAGGACTTTAATATTAAAACAACATTTCTTACTACTTTAATGCTACGCCAGCAAATTCCTGACCATTACAACGTTTATTACTTCAGTAAAATATGGCAAAAAAACATAAAAAAGAGCAACTGAATCTCTTTTTTCCCTTGTGTCTGCATGACTCAGCACTCGGTACTACGGTATACTGAAGAAAGTATTGTTACATTTGTTCACACTTTATTTCGATTGTCCACTTTAGACATTCTACTAACTACAAGTAACTTTCCAACTACATGTGAACTGGCAGTCATTAGAGTATTAATAGACTGTCTGTTTAATATCTGCTAACGCTTTATTTTAATGTAAAGTCCTCAGGAGACATCAAAAAGGAGGACATTTAGTGAGGCAAGAATAATTGCATAGGACTCTAGTGTACTCGCAACTACAATACAATTTTGTCCATCATATCGATTGTATCATGATACAGTGATTCTGAAATAGCCTATTCATTGCCAGACAATTTGATCTGCGATATATCTTGATGTAGACCTATGTGTAACAGAAGAGGCAAAAAAAGTGTTTGTTCACAGTATTTGGATTTATTCAAGACATTTTGATGTCTGTTTCAAAAACTGACCACTGAGATGAACCTGTCTTGCAAAGTGCACAGTGCCAGAAAACATAACATTTCATCTCTAGGGTCATCATGGCCAAATTCATGCTACTGTATGTCCATTCCGGATTAAATGAGGTCTGACGTTTCGGCATGTTAATGTTATGATATGACGTAGCCAGCACGTGGACTCCACGTCATGGAGGCTTGTTTACGTTTTTAATCAATGATATAGCCTATCAGATATTTATTTGACACGGCTTTCAGCCAATCATTTGTTTGACCACAGATCTTACGGCATTAAACACTATGCTGCTGCGTCCCAATAAAGATTCTAGAGCGGGGGTTTTTTTAGGCTGATATAGCGCAACTCCAAAAAGGAGGACAAATGAGTGTCCGGCTTGAGTCTGCGCCCAGACAGGGGGCTTAAAAACCGGACTGTCCGGCCAAAATCTGGACGTATGGCCACCCTAGGAGACATTCTACTGACTGTACTGTAAATAACTTTACAACTACATGTCAACTCACCCGAACCCGAACCTAACAGTCCACTAATACTCTAATGAGAGTTAGCTGACATGCAGTTGCAAATTAATGAGAGTTAGTTGAAGTAGTTGCAAAGTTATTTAGACTATAGTAGAATGTCTAAAGTTAACTATAGAAATAAAGTGTAACATATAATAATAATTGTCTAATGTGAGCGGCTTCAGTGATTGTTAAACACTCAGTATTTCCTACTTATTTGCATCCAACATTAAGGGCCCAGTCCACAAAAGTTTGCTCCTTTACACACATCACATCATCTTTACAGCATCAGATGAGCTTCATTCCAGTAATACAGCGATCAGATCACACCAGAACACAACATGATGTAGTGTAACTTCTGAAGGGGAGATGTTGCACTGATTTATTGAGAGTGTCTTTCTGTTTGATGTTCATGATGTACAGTACTGTGCAAAAGTCCCCCCCCCCCCCTACACACACACACAAAAAAATGGTTTTAAGTCAGTTATTTATGTCTTTTGCTGTAGTGTGTCAGTAGGAAATATCAGTTTACATTTCCAAACATTCTTTTTGCCATTAATTGTAATAATCCAGTGAGATTTGTGTATGCACAAGGATTCTGGCAACAGCCGGTATGATCTGATCTCACCATCATCGAGTCCGTCTGTGATTACATGAAGAAACAGAAGAAACTGAGACAGACTAAATCTAGAAGAACTGCGGGAACGTCTCCGAGATACTTGAAGAAACCTTCCTGCAAAGCTACAGCACTGTGAAAAGCACTGGCACTTGTGTTAAAATGCTGTAAAGTGAGAATGCTTTCAAAAATAAAATTACAAATTGAATTTATTTATGATTTAACTTCTATTAACTAATTCAAATCAATATATGGTGTAACGACCCTTTGCGTTTAAAACGGCTTTTGTCCAGGTACACTTGCGCATAGTTCTTCAGGAAGCTTTGCAGGAAGGATTCTTCAAGCATCTCGGAGACGTTTTGGGGGGTGGGGGGGGGGGGGGTGTATTAACATGCCTAAGACTTTTGCACAGTACTGTATATATAACCTTAAATGTGTAATGTAATGTATACGTTACTGTCTGCATTTTCTGTCATGTAATCTGTAAGTCAGTGTGATTTTCTCTGAAATCTTAGACTGGTCCCAGTTCCTGCTGGGATTGGGCGGAAGCGTGTTCCCCCTCAAGCATTCCCTGAGCGTCGAATAACAAAGACACATCTTGTGTTCACCACGCTCTCCAAACGACAACACTTATTCATTCATCCTTGCATTTCTTATACTTGTTTTCATCTGGATGCATGTCGTTCCCGTGGAACAGCTTTTCTTATAGAAGTAGAGCTTTCCTCTTTGAATAAATGCTGAGAGGTTCACATGGTTGTTAAATTAACAGTGATTTTAATGGATTTGGAGTCATCATTCAAAAACAATAATCATATTTTAACTAGGCTACGTGATGTCAGTTTTAATCAGACACATTTTGGGTTGAATTCACTGGGTTTTGTCACATTTGTGTGTGTTGTTTCCAGTTTATGACGCGCTCTATAAAGCTGCTCCATGACATTTACATTTTATTATTCAGCAGATGCTTTTATAACCAGCCACTTACAAATGAGGAACATCACAAGTGATTTATCTTTGTAAAAAAAGAAAAAAAGCTACATATTTTCCAGTTAAAGCACACAAAGTTACAAATGCACACAAAATAGACAAACACAAATGGCTCGAAACTTCATAAAACTCACGTTAAACCATCAGAGTGCACCCAAAGGTTTTTACAACTATTCAAACACAAAGAATATCATAATGAACATAATTCCTGTAAATTCCCAGCATGCATTGCAGCGTGAATAAATTCTAACTTTGTTGAAACTTTTTGTTGTTCTGCTATAAAGACTTTTAGTTTGTATTTTCTTGTGTCCCCGTGTTCTGTTCTATTTAGCACCAAAACTTTGGAACAGTCTTCCTAACATTGTCAAGTCAAGTCAAGTCAACTTTATTTATATAGCGCTTTTCACAATACAGATTGTATCAAAGCAGCTTCACAGTATTAAATAAAATAGTACATCAGTGTTTGTTTCTAGTGTAAAACGTCCACGTTTGGTAATGCTGATCAATAGTATTGTTGATTGATTAATTAAATTAAGTATCCCCACATTGTCCGGGAAGCAGAAACACTGTTCAAAGCTAGACTAAAGACACATCTCTTAGACCTAGCATACACATAACACATTATAGACTTCTATAATTCAGTGTTATGGGCCCAACACACCGGGACGAATATTGGCGCGCGTTATTCGCCAGCGTTTTCAACGCGTTTTTTGTGTTCACACCCAAGCGATTTTCGCTGACGATGAGCCGAGTGAACATGCAAATTCATTCCCTGACATTAGATGGCGCTTAATACCACTCCATAACAGTTCTCTTTTATCAAGATTTTTGTAGTCGCTGTCGCGTTTGTCATATAGTTCTTTATGTTCCTACACCAATGAGACCAGCAGCTCTACAATCATCTTGCCTTGCATCTTCCTCGTCTTATTTCTTCCCGGCAGTGTAGACGCTACTTGGCGTATATCTTCTTCGCCATTACGTATGTGTGCTCGGCAAGACTGTTTTGTGTTTGAGCGCCCCCAAGTTGTGCTTTACTGTAACTTCAGAAGCTCCAGACACGTGAACAAAAGCGCCAATCTCATTGGTCGGATAGTTTTTGACGCGGCACGTCAAACCAAAAAAACGAACCCGAGGCGTTTTTCGCGCCGGTGTGCACACTCACATTGGCGCCCTTTGTTTAGTCACGAGGCGTTAAACGTCGGCGAATATCGCACGAAAATTCGTCCCGGTGTGAACAGGCCTTTAGGCTGCATAGTTTAGGTCAGCCGGAACCGGGAACACTTCCCATAAATCCTGATGTCTTCGTTACATCATAAGAAGAATGGCGTCTACGCTAATATTAGCCTCTCTGTTTATCTGAGGTTTACCGCAGTCCGCCGGATCCGGGCCGTATCCAGATCTGATGAAGGGCCAGCGGCTGGACGCGACGACAGCACAGTCCTGAAGTGTCCACTAGTCTCTCCCCTGTGAAGGCCTCCTCCCCTTCCTTTACCTCTGTACAGATAAAGCGTTGTCGGGATAATTCCGGTTCGCGTGGCTACGCGGAAGCGATAAAAATTCTGTATTATAATTTTTAATGCCAGACAAGTAGTATGTTGAGGGTTGGTTTGTAGGGAAGGACTACACGCCTGTGCACATATATTTAAACGCGCATACCTATAGACTGAACTCGTAATACGCATGTGCGCACCATCAGCGTTCTCACTGGTTCGCGTTTTTGAAGTTTGGGCAGAAAGAACTTAAGAGTTTTCTGTTAGAACGGTGTTGTGTTAGCACAATTAAGTTGACTTAGATCATTAAGTTAATAACTAATGATCGTTGCGACGGAAGTGAATCAATCAAACTAGCTTTATCTGGACAATAACTTTATTCTAGAGCTGCTGTAAAGCCAAAACAATCTCTGTTACTTTAATTTCCTATTATCACTGTAAAGCCGCTTTGGAACAATCTACATTGTTAAAAGCGCTATATAAATGAAGATGACTTGACTTAATTTGTTCCTGCTTCTTTTGTTCCCTAATGTAAGTTCCCAGCCTAGAAATCTAGACGCACCCTAGCGGCAGCAAATGTTATTTTGCAGCCAGTGTCCTCTAGCAATTCTCCGTTGGCTTTCGAGCTGGAAAAACCAAACTCTAGTCAGGCCAATCACATCGTGTATAGAGTCGGTGGGCGGACTTCACATAATGACGGCAGAGTTGTGACGGTTCTGTGTGTATTCCCTGCTACTTGAACACAAAGAAGAGCTGCTGCTGCTGGCGAACAGCGGCCTTTCCAATCGGCTTTGTCCGTGACTTGAAGTTAAGCTTTTCTTTGAGAAAAGAACAAAGAACGGCACTAAAGTCATTCTTAAGAAAGGAAGATGTGTTCGTAGTTTTGCCGACCGGATACGGCAAAAGTTTAATCTATCAACTAGCTCCGCTGGTGGGAAAACGCTCTGGTTGGTTGTAGCGCTGTCCTATTGCGTGCAGAGGGAATCTGAAAGACCACCGTATATCCCGTATATCGGATTGAGCCCTGCCAATGATGAGTTCCCGGACCCAACATCTTGATGTGGGTCTGGCTTGTCAGGCTAGTAAGTTCCTGCTTCTTTCCCATTTCCTATAGGTTACTGATTATGCCCTTGTTAGTTGCCATGGCTACTGATTGCTTTGTGAACCTGTTTCTTGTTCAGTTTGTTTTCTCATGTGTTTTTAGCTCTACTGTATTGTTTTTACTTTAGTGAAGCTGTGACATTGATTCCTGTCTTCTGGATTGCTGCATAAACTGCTGTGATCAAGATCCTCTTCACTTGCCGGAACCATGACAGCTGTTTTGTCATTATTGTTAGTTATTTGTTGATTTATATTTGTTGATTGTCATTGTTAATGAGGTTTGTGCGTCGAGAGGTGAGGTCTGTGTACAATGTTAAAATGTTAACAGTATTTCCCTGTGCTTTATAGGTTTAATGGCTCCTTCAGAAAAAACATAAAAACATAGTTCAGACTTAAAGGGTTTGTTCACCCAAAAAATTTAAATTGAGTAAATTGAGTAAATCGGGTCATAGGTCACTCTTCCGCTAGAAGTAGACTCGCATATGGCAGTTACCGGAAGCCAGTGAATATACACTCACCTAAAGCATTATCAGGAACACCTGTTAAATTTCTCATTAATGCAATTATCTAATAAACCAATCACATGGCAGTTGCTTCAATGCATTTAGGGGTGTGGCCCTGGTCAAGACAATCTCCTGAACTCCAAACTGAATGTCAGAATGGGAAAGAAAGGTGATTTAAGCAATTCTGAGCGTAGCATGGTTGTTGGTGCCAGACGGGCCGATCTGAGTATTTCACAATCTGCTCAGTTACTGGGATTTTCACG
This sequence comes from Scardinius erythrophthalmus, assembly GCF_964197995.2. Taxonomy (NCBI): domain Eukaryota; kingdom Metazoa; phylum Chordata; class Actinopteri; order Cypriniformes; family Leuciscidae; genus Scardinius; species Scardinius erythrophthalmus. The sequence goes on from NC_138245.1 coordinate 2,629,979, forward strand.
CACAACCATTTCTAGGGTTTACAAAGAATGGTGTGAAAAGGGAAAAACATCCAGTATGCAGCAGTCCTGTGGGCGAAAATAGCTTGTTGATGCTAGAGGTCAGAGGAGAATGGGCCGACTGATTCAAGCTGATAGAAGAGCAACTTTGACTGAAATAACCACTTGTTACAACCGAGGTATGCAGCAAAGCATTTGTGAAGCTAACCTTGATGCGGATGGGCTACAACAGCAGAAGACCCCACCGGGTATCACTCATCTCCACTACAAATAGGAAAAAGAGGCTACAATTTGCACGAGCTCACCAAAATTGGACAGTTGAAGACTGGAAAAATGTTGCCTGGTCTGATGAGTCTCGATTTCTGTTGAGACATTCAGATGGTAGAGTCAGAATTTGGCGTAAACAGAATGAGAACATGGATCCATCATGCCTTGTTACCACTGTGCAGGCTGGTGGTGGTGGTGTAATGGTGTGGGGGATGTTTTCTTGGCACACTTTAGGCCCCTTAGTGCCAATTGGGCATCATTTAAATGCCACGGCCTACCTGAGCATTGTTTCTGACCATGTCCATCCCTTTATGACCACCATGTACCCATCCTCTGATGGCTACTTCCAGCAGGATAATGCACCATGTCACAAAGCTCGAATCATTTCAAATTGGTTTCTTGAACATGACAATGAGTTCACTGTACTAAAATGGCCCACAGTCACCAGATCTCAACCCAATAGAGCATCTTTGGGATGTGGTGGAACGGGAGCTTCGTGCCCTGGATGTGCATCCCACAAATCTCCATCAACTGCAAGATGCTATCCTATCAATATGGGCCAACATTTCTAAAGAATGCTTTCAGCACCTTGTTGAATCAATGCCACGTAGAATTAACCCTCTGATGGTCTTCGTTTAGCAGTCACACTGGGGGCCTTCCCGGTCATAAATGACCGGACACCTAAAAATTAAACTTCCTCCATCCCAGTAAAAACCAATGCAATTTATTTTTGTTCTATAATATTTATTCTTTTTAATTTAGAATTTTGAGACAATTTGATTGAACTTATTAATATTTATGCAATATTTATAGTCCATTTTTTGCCATTGAAAATAATGTTTTTTTTTTTTTTTTTGATTTTGAAAAAAAAAAAATTCTATGCAGTATTTTCGGGTAAAATAGAGACTAGGCTTTCAGAAAAAAAATAAAATAAAAAAAAATTCATCAATTTATTAATCATAAAATTAAATAAAACATGTTATTGCATGGGTTTACCACTAGATGCCTGTATAGCTCTAAATGGAGATGTTTGTGAATTCTAGTTGTTTTTGGACCAAATTACTTACTTATAAGATGTGGATTGAATGTATTTTTTTAGAAATTCTCAAATAATACTTTTTGCCAAGGTTTATAACATTTTATTAATTATTATTTTAATAATTTTAATAATTATTATATTAATTATATATACATATATTAATTATAATTATTAGTTATGTTATGTTTTTCACTCTTGATGTTTTAGAGCTTCACCCCTTCATTGCTGAGCATTTTTTTTCTGCATCGTGGCTGATTTTTAGAGAATTTTTGTGTTTTTGTCAATTTCCCATTCATTTCCTATGGGGGTAATTTTGACCGAAGACCAAAATCATAACTAATTTTTTTACGACCACTTAGCATGCTCGGATCATGAACTCAATTTTTTTGTGTGTTCACATACCTAATGCCAGAAAAGTCACCAAGTTTCGTAACATTCTGATGAAGCTGTGATTTTTAATAATTCAAAACAGATTTTTGTAATCTGAATTTATTGGTGTGTATGTGTATAAACGTGTGTTTGTATGTGTGTGTGTGTGGGTGGGTGTGAATTTTTTGCACTCTTGATGTTGTAGAGTGTCACCCCTTTACTGCGGTGTACTTTTTTTTAGAATTGTGTCCGATTTGTAGATTGTACAGACAAAAATTCAGAGAATTTTTGTGTTTTTGTAAATTTCCCATTCATTTCCTATGGGTCGGTCATTTTTGACCGAAGACCACGAGTGTGACTCTTTTTGTTTACGACCACTTAGCATGCTCGGATCATGACCTCAATTTTTTTTTGTATTCACATACCTAATGCCAGAAAAGTCACCAAGTTTCATAACCTTCCGATGAAGCTGTGATTTTTAAAATTTCAAAACAGAAAATTTTTCGGTCAGAAATGACCGAGGACCATCAGAGGGTTAAGGCAGTTCTGAAGACGAAAGGGGGTCAAACACAGTATTAGTATGGTGTTCCTAATAATCCTTTAGGTGAGTGTAGTTTATAAACTGGATAAAATGGATAATTATACAAACAATTTTTGGGCTTCAAAATCTCAGATACCATTCAGTCCCATTATAAAGCTTGGAAGAGCCAGGATATTGTTTAATATAACTCTGATTGTGTTTGGCTGACAGAAGAAAGTCATATACACCTAAGATGACTTGAGGGTGAGTAAATTAAGAGATCATTTTAATTTTTAGGCGAACTATGCCTTTAAGAGTACTAAAACAATATGCATGCTACCAAAATGCAAAAAAAATTGTGCACATTTTCTTGCAATAATGGCAGCAGTAATTCATCAAAAGAGAAAGTTGTAAGAACCAAGGCAGTCACTGGCATCTCATTCCAAAAGATATTTTATTTTTATTTATTGCAGACATGTTAAACAGTGCAAATAAAGTTTCAGAGCTCCCAATAAATACCAGCCTGTTAATAAAACCCTCCAGTGCGCTGCTATTAAAACTCCCCTGTATCAGCCAAGCATTCATTCCTCCATTGAAATAACACCTAATTTAGGACATTTCCTAAAATCGAGGTTAACAACAGGTTACGCTCGCTAAAGACAACAAAACCCACAGATACAAAACACATAATACGATGGTGATGATGAAAACACGATAAACTGCACCAGCACTTTGATTTCGCCAAACTGTGGGATTTCAATATTTATGATTAGAGTTCACTCTAGACTTTTTTCATCAGTTTTTCTTTGTATCTGAGCAGGTTATTGGTGAAGTGTTCAGCTGACTCCCTGTTTATGCTGCCTTTATCGTCGATGAGTTTTTCCCAGCATATTCTTCACTGGTCCCTGACCTGAAGAAATGCCATTACATTTTCAAATACATTGCTTTAGGCATTTCTTTAGCATTTTATGATTGTTAAAGTGGTCTACTGGTACCACCTGGGCAAACGACTTGACAATACCAGTGTTAAAATCTTTTGACCCTGTCTATCCCCTGTTCCAACAGTTCAGGCCATTCGTGACAAAAAATATACATCACAGTAATTTCTTTCCCTGCACTTTGACCTTCTAAAACACCCTAAAGGAGATTTACTCTTTACCACACACACACACACACACACACACACACACACACACACACACACACACACACACACACACACACACACACACACACACACACACACACACACACACACACACACACACACACACACACACACTCCTGTCACTTCTTTGGGACCCTTTTGTTAACCAAGTTGAATGATATGGCCCATTTTCATCAGTTTATATCAGGGGTGTCCAGTCCTGCAAGTAGACCTTGGCTAGTTTGTTAGTGTGTGTTTTAGTAGAGTTGGTGCTAAGTAGGGATAATCCATGGCTAGCTGTGCAATGTGCATTTAATCATTTTAATGTTTGTCATGGAGGCAAATAACCACCCGATGCGAGTGATTTCAAATAGTTTAATGCACAGCTAGCCGTGGATTGTCCAGCGTATACCATGGCCATTCGTCAGCATTGACAAGTTAAAGCTGTTATTGATGTTTGCAGCGCAATATTTGACCAGAAGTGTAAAGATTATGGTTGAGCTCGGTAAAGCCGCAGTTTCCTCCTAATCTCTAACTGTTTATCCTTTGTAAAATACAGCATTCTGTGCAGAATTCAAATGGGTATGATACGTTTTCTGGTCTGCGGCGACTCGATCACATGATCCGTGTCTCTGGACCGGAGCTGCGGCGGTTCACGTGACACTAAGACTTCATTTGCCCCAACGAAAAAGCATATTTACACTGTCTGAATCGTTCCCTATGCACTATGGGCCATTCACCATGTAGAAAATAATAAATGTGTGAACAAGTGACCGATTACAGCTGCAGCTTCAGCGTTTATTTATAATGTAGGGGGCGGAGCTTCAGACTCTAGAGAGCATTTGATTGGACAGAAAATCTGATGAGAAGCTGAAGTGCAGAGTGATGTCATCAAAATCATTGATCCTTGACGGAAGTGAGAGACTTGCAAGTTTTGAACACATATCTTCTAAATATGAATTCTGTCTTTTTTTTGAGCACTTGCTGATAGTTAACAGTCACACTAACATATTCAAACTAAAAATAAAAAAAACGGACATTTTGATTTCATGGGGACTTTGAAGCTTAAACGTTATATATAATACCGTGGTAAATGCTTTATTGGTGTTTGTGTTAGTTGTCTCTGTCAAATGTTCTCAAACTGCACAATGAAACATAAAACCGACAAAATAGCTTAAAACACATGCTAATGATGTCAAGTTTGATCAATATTTCCACTGTTAATGAATTAATTTATTAATTAATCTATTAATAATCGATATGATATCCTACATTAAAATGCACTCGAATAGGCTACTTTACAGCTTATTTTAAGGACAGTAGCTATGACTCGGCAGATTCAAGTTTCTCTCTGAAAGGATTATTTTTCTTGGCGTCGCTTCTCGGGAGGGCTCTTAAAGAATGGGTGCGAGAGGAGAGAGAAGGGCAACACTTCTCCAATTTCAGCTTCATGGGGGGTAAAGGGGTGGATTTTTATTTCCGAAAATACGGCTCTCCATTCAAAGCTGTATGGACTCAAACCCGCGGCCCCTGGATCAGTCCGCACGGAGAATCTGCAGGAGTTCGTGCTTCATCGTCTTCAATTCTGGACTAAATGCATCATTCCAGTCACTAGGAGAAACCAGTAAAGCCCAGCTCTTTCTCTCCTGCTCCTGAAACGCCGCATGTCTGCAGTTTAGACATGATCCTGTCGGCGGATTCAAGGACTTTACTGCTATTTGTGGCAACACTAGTCGCATTTTTGGCCGTTGTCAAATGCCAAGACGAGAATGACCGTGAGTTTGCCCACCATTTTCTCATTTTACTCTCAAAAGTTTTAGAAAAGTGTTTTCTTAGACTTTAAACGCCAGTGCTTGAGTACATAATAGGCTTAATGAAAGGAAATACTGTACCAGCTTTATTGAGATATTGTGGCAAATGTATTCGAAGTAGCCTTATAAATGCAAAACAAATACACTAGAACAAGTGAATATTTTCAGGTAATAAGAGTTTGAAAAAAGAAAAAGAAAAGAATTTCTTCTCTTTCATTTAGCCTATTTTAGGGCATTTCTGAAGTGGAATCATTGTTGACTGGTCTGTGTTTATTCTGAGCCTGAAGGTATTCGGGGTATTTCATCCATCAGGTCACCTGCAGGACATTTCTAAAGCCTGAAAACACACACACACACACACACACACACACATGCACAGCACTGATTTATTTACTGAGCAAATGTTTTATTTGTGCAATTGTGCTGCTTTTTGTCTGAAGCCCTCCTGATGGCCCTGAGGCTCAGCTGGTCGGGCCCTAAAAGAGCACATTCCTCTGCTGTCAGGGGCCACCGGGGCAAATCCAGGCATGCACAAAACGCAGATGCTCCAAATGTCTTCGAATTGTCAGAATTCAGAGCTGGAGGGATTCAGAAAGCACTACTTTTATATTTCCCTCATCCAGAGCGCAAGGATTCAGAGGTGCATCAGTAGTGGAGTTCAGAGACGGTGGGCCTCAGCCAGAGTTACTGTTACCCTTCCATACGGTTAAAGTGCTTCCATCTGTTTCCTAAATTACCCAGGGGCTACGATAGTCCAGGGAAAGAAGGAAAGACTGTCTGGCGAAAAGCTATTGGAAAAACATGAAAAGGACAGAAGCAGCTATTATAATTCAGCAAGGCACATTCCTTCGACCATATTTTTGAATTAAAGGGGGAATAAGCTCGCCAGTAAACAAATGAAAAGATATTTCAGTGAGTTTTGCTTTTAAAAGGCAGTAAAAAATGACAATAAAATACAGTTAATACAAGGTTCGTACAAAGTGCTTTAAGTAATTGAATTTAGCCCCGCACTTGAAGTCACTGTAAAAAAAAAGTTTGTCTTAAAGTTTTAAGTGCAATCAACTTGGATTTTTAAGTCATTTCAACTTAAATTGCAGTAAACTGACTTAAATGAGTTGAATCTTGTATAACTTATTTTGATGTGTTAAAGCAATGTAAAAACATATGTTGTCATAACTTATTGATCATATAATTTTTTGCAGTTGGAAAACTCTTGAAAACAGCCATATTTCTGAAAAATTACTTGAAAAGTGCTTGAATTATTGAAAAACAATATATGTTAAATTAGTGTTTAACTTTATTGATAAAACAATCTTTCCTCACAAAATGAACGCTGCAGCCTGTCTGATGGATATAGAGCCATTTTGCATATGAGCTTGATATTGCTCTCAAAAATATCCAAGTATATGATATATCTTTCATTCTTCAGCTCAATCATATATTCATGGGAGAAAAATCAGTTTGAATAAGGAAAGCGATATCCTTATCATAGTATCCTTTCAATGGTTACATTTACCAGTCATTGCATGCGCTGCACTTTATTTGCACCATTTTTTTATTAGTTTATTTTTATTTATCTATTAATTAGAATTTGATAGATAATAAATATATTGTTTGAAAGGTGAGATTTCTGACTATAGTCCTTGAAACCCCCCCAAAAAACAGTCCTTGAAAGTCCTGGAATTTCATTTTATCTGTACGAACCCTGTTGAAAAGAAGCAATTATGCAGAGGAGAGAGAGAGAGAGAGAGAGAGAAATCTGAGCAAAAGCTAACAATTGGGTTATTGTAGCAGAGAGGCATATGAGTGTTTCCTCATAGTGAGCGGGTCATGGATCGGCTCGTCTGGGTCCATTTGTTAAACCATCAGTCATGGCATCGTTTTACATATTTCAGAGGTGTTCTGTCCTGACGTCATGACGTTAACCTACAGTAAGGTTTGAAAGAGAGAAAAGGAAAGACAACAATCCCTCCCCTCACCTGTGTCCAATTTGGAGTTGTCCTCCATTTTCCACTTCAAAAAAGAAAAAGGTGGCGCTAGAAAGAGAATGGAAGGAAGGCATTAGTGAGGAAGGCCTGAAGCGTGTGTGTGTGTGTGTGTGTGTGTGTGTGTGTGTGAGTGAAAGCTGTCTGTTCTCCACTCTCTCTGGCATGTTTGAACTGGCAGCGGACAGAGCCTGCTGTTTAGATTAGGCGAAAGCTTGTGAATTGCTCAGTCTTTACTTTTCAGAAAGGCGTCATTCATCGCCATATGGGGTCTGTTGGAATTTACAGAAAATAAACAGCCGGTAAGGGAAACAAACAGTGCTTGTTTGATTACCCTCGGTCTCTCTCCATCGCCACATTTCCCCTGCAAATTCATGAGCTTGAGAGATTGACCTGCTACTGAAAGCCTGAAAGAAAAGTCATTTCACTTTGAATTTGAGTATAGTGCTGTGTCAGATATAAAACGAACACACTGCCTTTCATTTATTCTTTGAGTCGGTAGGTTTCATGTGGTGTTTATGAGTAATCTGGACAGGTCACAGCGGAGGGCAGAAGCCATCAGGACGGTTCGAACTGGATCAGATTTTGAAATGATTTTTAATTAGCCGGTTTCATTGATCTCAGTTTTGTGCTGCCATCTTGTGGTTTGCATTTGAATGAGTTTGACGATGACAGCAAAGATGGATTATGCATTAATCCGGTTGTTCTTGTGCACCTAAAAAACCCCCTCAAATTTAATGCTTTCTACTTGGGGTGGGCGATCTCACCAAAAACTTTTATCACGATATGAGTATTTCTTTCTGATGTGTAAAACACTGCATATGTTCACTGTGTAAATTAAATATACATGTATTCTTTTTAAAGTGAGAGAAAAGTGATTGAGATATTTTGAGATATCCTAAAGGGTTAGTTCACCCAGAAAATGAAAGTTCTGTCAGTAATCACTCTCCCTCATGTTGTTCAACCCCGTAAGACTTACGTTCATCTTCAGAACACAAATGAAGATATTTCTGATTAAATCTGAGAGCTGTCTCACTCCTCCATAGGCTTCTCTGTTATTGAAACTTGCCGGCCCAGAAAGTTAGTAAAGACAATGTTTAAAATAGTCCAAGTGACTACAGCGGCTCAACCTTAAGTTCATCAAGCGACGAGAATACTAAATACCGACTTTATTCAACTCTTGATGTTCTTCTGTGTTTCTCTGAGTGAGTTCACGTAGTGTAACAGCGCAGCGCTTCTGGGTTATACGTCAGAACGGAGGCTCACTATTGGCCGACGCTGGTCATGTGTGTGATGCTGGCCAATAGTGAGCCTCCGTTCTGACGTTATGCTGCGCTGTTACACTACGTGAACTCACTCAGAGAAACACAGAAGAACATCAAGAGTTGAATAAAGTCGGTATTTAGTATTCTCGTCGCTTGATGAACTTAAGGTTGAGCCGCTGTAGTCACTTGGACTATTTTAAACATTGTCTTTACTAACTTTCTGGGCCGGCAAGTATCAATAACAGAAAAGCCTATGGAGGAGTGAGACAGCTCTCAGATCTAACCCTTTTAAGAAAATTTAATGGCCATAAATATATTTTACCAGCCATGAAACATAGATTAATCCTTACTAAAGTCACAAAAGTTATTCAGCCAAGAGCAGTGAGTGATTTTCTTTGTCTTTTGTTGTTTAATTAACATTAAGAACACAGACAGCAGGAACATTAGGCTGCTGTCCCTTTAAGAGCTAATGCATTATGCGTTTTCTTTCTCAACGGTTTACGTTCACTTAAAACATAACTGATTGTGTTTACAAGGATACTTGCCAAGACAGGCATTTTGACATAATTTGGTTTGAATATGTCTGTTCAATCATAAGCAGACGTGAAAGAGAACTCAATTCAGTATTTGTGCGATGTCTGAGACGCGGATTTCACAAAACGTTCACTTTCAAAATGAGTTTTCTTTTTGCGTTTAAACAGGTTAAAATCACTTGTTTTTAAACTGCAATGCTTAATAACGCATGCAAATGATATGCTTTTGTGACGGCACAGCACAGCAACGTCACGTGAGCGTAACTGATAGAGACGATAGTCCAAAATCTCTACCGGTTGACACAGTTATACCCATTAATCGTGTCTACCGGTATATATCGCCCACCCCTGCTTTCTACTGTATGCATCCCACTAATATGATTTATCATGTTACACTAATCATGAAGCATCTATGGCTTGGGATTTCAAATCCAAATCATAGAGTTTTAATGTCATTTTGACAGTATGTGCTTTAACTCCTCCACCTCCTGCTTCTCCTCTTCCTCTGCTCACGCTCCTCACAGAAGATCCAGGCAGCTGCACGCAGGACGGACAGTCATATAGTGACAAGGACGTGTGGAAACCCGAGCCATGTCGCATTTGCGTGTGCGACACCGGCTCGGTCCTGTGCGACGAAATCATCTGCGAGGAGCTGAAAGACTGTTCCAAACCCGAGATCCCGTTCGGGGAGTGTTGTCCAGTCTGTGCCGCTGACCAGCCCTCCTCCCCTGGTCGTAATTTATTTATTTATCACTTTTATAAATAAATTACATGTGTATTCATATTTGTTTGATTAGATTTGGGTTTTTTAAAAGAAGCACCTTAAAAATGTATGGATGCCTTTTTTAAAGTGAACCCAAACCAAACAATTTGAAAATGAGAGAAGACTAACAACTGAAGACAATGGGCTCTATTACACACACGCCGCAATGCAGCGCCAGGCGTCGGCGACGCAAGTGTGCTTGGCTAGTTTCAGCCCTACGCAATTTTCATTTTCATGTCCTGCGCCACGTTGTTTAAATAGCAAATGTATTTGTGTCTATTTTTTCACCCATGAGCTGCTGGTCTGAGAACAAGTGTGTGTGTTCAGGCTCACTGTTGGAGCGTTGCTATTTTGAGGAACAGAAATAGACTGAGCCATTGACCAACTGAAACCTGGTCTAAAGTCAATGGCGCAGTATTTTTTTATTTAAAGAGCGCATTAGTAATGTGAGTCTATAGGCGGGTCCACAATGCGCGTACACTCTGCGTATTACACACACAGGGACGCGCGCAGCAGCACACAAACATTTTTAAATATGAAAAATTATTTTCTTGCAAATTCCGTCATGTAAATAGCGAATCCACGCGAGCGCAACTGGCTTTTAAAGGGAATGGGAGATGAGACTCTAATTGGTTTATTGCACGTTAACACACGTTAATACGTCCAAAACACACCCATTACTCATTAAGAGAATAGAGACGACCCTTTTAGACTATAGCCTATGCGCCGGGAGCGCCGACCATTTTTTCTAGCAAAAGCGTATTCGGACGCGCACTGAGTGCACTTGCGCCGTGTACTTTAGACCATGTGCTTAGATCGTTAAAATAGGGCTCAAAAAATGTATGGATGCCTTTTTAAAAGTCAGCCCAAACCAAACAATTTGAAAATGAGACTAACAACTAAAGACACAGTGTTGGCTTTGTCTGGAATGGATATCAGTGGCGGCAGGAGTGTGATGGACACATATGGGAATGATTAAGAGGGAAACTCATTGAACAGAGACGGTATAGAGTTTCATCTCTGACTTAATGCCTCGAGAGGTTTCTCTTGCTCACCTTTACAAAAGTTTCACAAAGAAAGAAAACAACAAAGCATATTCGTCTCTGTCGTCCTTCAGACGTTAGCATATGTGTTTCCCGAAAGCATCAGCTTAGACTGTTTGTGGGAGAGATCTGCTCTCTGAATACAGAAGCCCGGAGCCGGTGCCTCATCCTCCGCCGTTGACATCTGCTTCAGATCAAAGCTCTCCGCGCGCAGTGTTTGCTAGCGTGTCCCGCGGTCAGATGTGAACGGCACACCGATCTCTGCCTGGCACGTCAGTGGCAAGTTGTAACTCGCCCTCAGTTCACATATGGGCAAACTGTGAACGATTTCGGATTATCTCTCGAATTAGATTTTTGATATATTAGTTTGTTCAGCATTATAATGTCAGATTTAATGCTTACGGCTGGACGCAGACAAGCGTACGAGACATATTTCAGATCTGTTATGAAATGCCGTTAGGGTGAATGACAATCACAGTTCATTTATGGTGAACCATTAACAAACATTACTTTACTGGATATCATTCATGTGCCTTGCAGACAAACTTTGTTTTGTTTCTGACATCACACAATGGACAAAGCTAAGCTCATAATAATCATTAAGTCATGCACAAATAATTGAACACACTCTTTTACTGTTGACTGTGATGTTGGCGGATTCACAATGCAAACAACAGCGTTACAGTTAAAAAATATGCAAACAATTTCCTAAGCTATCTGAGTGACTTCCTTTAATCATGCAATGAATTCTCATGAACTGCTCAATTGTTTAAACAATCATTCTTCAACTTAAATTAACTTATTCCATTTGATAACTTCATCCGCTCCTGGAATCCATGAACACGCTTGCAAAGACAAAATGAGACTCGTTTGTCTAGTTGAACATTAAATATAAGGGTTTAAGCGTTATGATGTGAAGACTATCGCCACAGAAATGGTGCGAACATTTACGCCGCTGATAAACAGAGGACTCTCTCGCATCTGGGAAATATATCGAAATGAACAGGCCCAAAAAATGATGGAACCATTATTTTCATAATGCCTGAATACACACATGGTGTTCAAGACTCTGCATGAGGATTCATTCGGATCTGAATGCACTGGAAATGTGACCTGTAAAGTCATTTAGGCTCTGCCAACAAACACAGAGCTTAGGATTGCTTTCATGTGATGCTGTTTTAACACTCTGTTTTTTATCTTTCATGCCATGTTAATAACAGGCTTGCCAGGTGCCAAGGTGAGTCTGTGTTTAATGTCTGTTTGAAAATCTGACTATGTTGTAGGTGATGATTAAGTCTCAGGTTCATCCTGTGTTTGGTCTGAGATGTTAGTTAATGTGTGTATGAGTGTCAAGCAGACGTCAATCACTCAGGGCATAATGTGTGTGTGATTTACTGTGTAATGTGCCGGCTGTAGCATCCCAGATAACAGGGAAAGTTCTGACAAGGTTCTCTCAGAGTTATAAACAAATGTTCATAATGTTACAAAGTATTCTGGACTTTAGCAACGTTCTGAAAACATTACACATTTTCTTACTTTGTATTTTTGTCTTGTTTCCAGTCCAAATATCTCAAATTTCTTAAATCAAGAAGCATTTACTAGATAAGTAAAATGACATAAGAAATTATGTCTTGTTTCCTGATAAAAAAAGAATAATAATTAAGTGAGTTTTTGCTTAAAACAAGCACAATTATCTGCCAAAGGGGTGAGAAAAATAATGTTGTTTTGAACATTCAGAATAATAATAATAATAATAATAATATATAATAATAATATTCTGGACTTTAGCAATGTTCTGAAAACTTTACACATTTTCCTACTTAGTATTTTTGAATAACGTTCAGAATAACGTTTTCATTAATGTGAATGTTAGCAAAACATTCTTTGAACATCTTTTGTTAGCTTGCATAATCATTTAGAAGGAGTCAGTGTGTGCTGTAGCCTTTTTTCCTCTGTTAAGGAAATATTTGCTTTTATGTGGACTAATATCTTCTAATATTTCCCTCCATTGTGCAAAAGGGACAAAAAGGGGAGCCAGGAGACATAACAGATGTAAGCTTCAAACCATTATCATTGATGTCAGATTTGTGTGTGTGTGTGTGTGTGTGTGTGTGTGTGTGTGTGTGGTGTGCCAGCTGAGAGGGTGTGTGTCCACATTAGAGCTGCATGATTCTGGATAAATTTAGAATCAGAATTTTTTTTTTTTTAAATGAAATGACGATTCTCCCATGATTTTGAATAGACAACTAAACAAAACAGTCTATTTAAAAAACAATATTTAGTTTGAATGATTATTTTAAAATAATCTCTGTTTGAATGAATGATTCAGTGACTCACTTATAAAGACTTCACTTGTTTCATTACTGGATGAATCAGTGTTTTTGAACGAATCTCTTGAATGAATGATTCAATGATTCACTTATAAAGACTTCACTTGTTTCATTACTGGATGAATCAGGAATCTCTTGAATGAATGATTCAGTGACTCACTCATAAAGACTTCACTTGTTTCATTACTGGATGAATCAGTGTTTTTGAACGAATCTCTTGAATGAATGATTCAGTGACTCACTCATAAAGACTTCACTTGTTTCATTACTGGATGAATCAGGAATCTCTTGAATGAATGATTCAGTGACTCACTCATAAAGACTTCACTTGTTTCATTACTGGATGAATCAGGAATCTCTTGAATGAATGATTCAGTGACTCACTCATAAAGACTTCACTTGTTTCATTACTGGATGAATCAGCGTTTTTGAACAACTCTTTTTAATGAAAGGTTCAATGACAAACACATTTTTTTAACAGTCATTTGTCGCCACCTACAGGTGTAACGATGATTTTTATTTGAAGATTCTAGCACTAAAAGTCGATTTACTCGTTATTTCGTTCGCCACATCAGTGTTTATATCTGAACTATAAACTTTTATCCCAGTTCTTCTATGATTATCTGAATGATTGTAAGACAGAATTAATCATACTGTGTGTTGAAAAGACTGTTTGTGAAGCTGTTTCATATCCATACATGACAACTGGTCTCTCTGGATCAGAACTCAGATCTGAACGTTCGCTGTGATCGTACTTTTTAAAGCTTTAATAGACATAGAGTCGATTCACTGACATTCAGGAATAAGATTGTATTACCCAGGGGGCAAAACACCTGTTTTTTAGGAAATCAGACATGGGCTGCTGTAAAAGGTTGTCATATAAAAATGAAATCTATGATGTCTGAGGATCACAACCTGGGTGGCCAACCCGGTCAACAAGCTGCTGGAAACTTGTAATTAGGGTCAAAACAATGCTACCTCAAATTCGGCTTTAACTCCCAGAATCACCCAAACATGCTAAAACGGTTTAATAATATTCATGAATCGTGAGCCATATCTCCCTGATACTTTATGCTAGAACCAAACTGAGCACACCTTTAGAAAGAGTGGAAGATAAGCTTTCATCTGATATCTTGATTGTACATGTAATTAGAATGTAAGAGTTAACAATGCCTCTTAATTCATAGGTAGGCAAAACAAAAAGAAAAAAATATTGAACATTCCATTTGTAATCGGTGGCATTCTTTTCCCTTTGTTGTTGTTACAATAAACAAATTACCATGTAAAGTTAACTTTTACTGGATGAAATCATATTTTGATGTTTTTTTTTTTACTAACCAGACAGTCCTCATGGCCCATAACACATTTAGAGGGAATTCAATTTCAAGCCTATAATACACAAGATCCAAGAAAGAAGTTTACCATTAACTGGTGTTAATTGTATACTGCTCTGTTTCTGTATGTACAGTATATCGTTTGCATATTTATGCAATATATTATGACACATCATAAAAGTGCATCTGTCCATCATAAAAGTGTGTCTATCCATCATAAAAGTGCATCTATCCATGGATAGATGCACTTTTATGATTGACACATGCACTTTTATGATGGATAGATGCACTTTTATGATGGATAGATGCACTTTTATGATGGATAGATGCACTTTTATGATGGACAGATGCACTTTTATGATGGATAGAAGGCACTTTTATGATGGATAGATGCACTTTTATGATGGACAGATGAACTTTTATGATGGATAGACGCACTTTTATGATGGATAGATGCACTTTTATGATGGATAGACGCACTTTTATGATTGACACATGCACTTTTATGATTGACACATGCACTTTTATGATGGATAGATGCACTTTTATGATGGATAGATGCACTTTTATGATTGACACATGCACTTTTATGATTGACACATGCACTTTTATGATGGACAGATGCACTTTTATGATGGATAGATGCACTTTTATGATGGATAGATGCACTTTTATGATTGACACATGCACTTTTATGATTGACACATGCACTTTTATGATGGATAGATGCACTTTTATGATGGATAGATGCACTTTTATGATTGACACATGCACTTTTATGATTGACACATGCACTTTTATGATGGATAGATGCACTTTTATGATGGATAGATGCACTTTTATGATGGACAGATGCACTTTTATGATGGATAGACGCACTTTTATGATGGATAGATGCACTTTTATGATGGATAGACGCACTTTTATGATTGACACAGGCACTTTTATGATTGACACATGCACTTTTATGATGGACAGATGCACTTTTATGATGGATAGATGCACTTTTATGATGGACAGATGCACTTTTATGATGGACAGATGCACTTTTATGATGGATAGATGCACTTTTATGATGGATAGACGCACTTTTATGATGGACAGATGCACTTTTATGATGGATAGATGCACTTTTATGATGGACAGATGCACTTTTATGATGGACAGATGCACTTTTATGATGGATAGATGCACTTTGATGAAAAATATACCCATTGACTGTCATTATAAAGCTTGGAAGAGCCACGACACTTTTTAATATAACTCTGATTGTATTCTTCTGAAAGAAGAAAGTAATATACACCTAGGATGACGTCAGGGTGAGTAAATCATGGGCTAATTTTCCTTTTTGGGTGAACTATCCCTAGGACCATAGACATAAAATACAAATAGGACTACCAAATTGCCTATCACAGTTTTTGGCAAGTAAATCACGTGATGTGACACATCCTATTGACCCTGTTCACATTTCTGGGTTTCTCAGAAGTGTAAGGCATCATAGTTGGGTTAACTTCTATAGCAGTGAATGAAATACTACATTAAATATAAATTTTTGTGTTCCAATTTGCTCAAATAGCAAAAGAAAAACGCCACAACAG
Source organism: Scardinius erythrophthalmus (assembly GCF_964197995.2). Taxonomy (NCBI): domain Eukaryota; kingdom Metazoa; phylum Chordata; class Actinopteri; order Cypriniformes; family Leuciscidae; genus Scardinius; species Scardinius erythrophthalmus. The sequence goes on from NC_138245.1 coordinate 2,645,980, forward strand.
TGTTTTCACAACTTTCAAAAAGAGTAAAAAAATAGATAATGGCAGTCGGAAGAAAGAAAGTTGTCAACTTTGTCACAGCCGCGCTATTAGAAACATCCTCACAGCAGCGTTAACTAGTTTTTGTGTAAATAATACAAATATAGTGTTATATGCGTAATTATATTTTATTATGACAGTATGTGGCAACATGTATGTTAAAAGCGCATCTTCTGCACTAAACAATAATACTGCAATATTCTAGACTCTTACATGTACCTAACGCCACACTTACACTACAGAAGACTGTAAAAAATATATTTTTGTATTTTCAAATTACAAATTACTTGTATTTTAATTAAATACTTTTTGATGTATTTGTGCCCATCTCTGGTTAAAGGTTGTCAGAAGAACTGCTCCATGCTACATAGGATGCCGTTGCTAGGGGTTGGCAACCAAATGTAGTAGGACACAGCCTGCTGAAACACTAGAGCAGCGACAGCAGCGGTGATTCCATACAGCTAAACAAATTGTATAAACATTATTACAGAAATTAGTTATCACCCTAAATTGTAATCTGTTTGTCTGTTTCGTTTTTTTTTTTTTTTTTTTTTTGGTACAAATTGCTACTTAATGTAACAGTTTTAATCAGTAAATACTTTTAAACCTACTCCACACATGACTCCTGTGTGTTTTAGTCTTTCAGCATTTAGTTGTCAGTACCTTTGTCTCACACTCCAAACACCAGGATTGAACTAATCAGCCTAACCCAAAATCCTCAAATCCCTTTTTTTATTTCAATAGAATAAATAAAGCTATCCCACTTGTGAAAGAATATTAGAAATAGACATTGCAATACAAATAATTGATATTGCATAAATATGCAAA
>NC_138245.1:2647043-2692043 GCF_964197995.2 Scardinius erythrophthalmus
TGTCAGTGGTTCAGAACCAGTATAATCATTACCTGTTGAACACAGCTGATGTTTTATGGATTATGATTGTGCGGTGGTTTAGTGCACCAGTTGTGGCTCTCAAACATTTAATTGCTGGTAAAGTCACACGGGTTCAAAGCGCTTATGCTGATGTGTGTGTGTGTGTGTGTGTAATCTCAGTGTTTCTGCTTAAGCGAGTCGCTCTGATGTCCTGAGGGAACGTTTCCCATGAAGACATTTCCATATAACCCACAGCGTCTCATTATATCCCTGTGAAGGCACTAATTGATTTCTGTTGTTATGTTTGTTCCTTCAGGGTCCGATGGGTCCTCGAGGACCACCAGGCCCCAATGGATCTCCCGTGAGTGTATTCCTCAACAAACACCTCATCCGCGTGACATATATATATATAATAAGTTATGATACGACTGTAATGTGAATGTGAAAGACGAGCAAAAATAGCATGTGTAAGATGATCCTTAGCTTCCTAAAGTTAATAATAACACCTCACACACACACACACACACACACACACACACACACACACACACACAGGTCAGCAAGTAGTCGTCATCCTCTCTGTAAGCTGTACAATTTGAGAAATTACTCAAATTATTGCAAATACTTTCATGTTTTACAGGTTGTTTAATTTTTTTCTAGTGATAAAGTATGTTTGCAAGCTGTTTAAATTCAATTAATATAATTAAAATAAAATAAAAACTTGAAAAAAAAACCCTGAAATCCATAAAATGATGGGAAAATATTCATAAAGTGTCTGATCGAACACTTTAAAGGTTCAGAACCTTTTCTTCTAACATCATGTCTAATTAGATGCGACATGATAAAAGGATGTTAATGTTAATCAGAGTTTATGTCATAACCAGCCGTGACGATGATACGCAACAATTCAATTTTAGAAACGGTTTCTGACAAACATTGTTTCATTCACTCAGTATGTATTTAATCATGTTAAAATGTAATATTTATGAATATGATTATGTACTTTTCCATTTGGTTGTGAGTGCCCTTGCACAGAGGCTCCGCCCACACACTCTTCTGATTGGCTGTGATGTTTGATTGATTTTGTGGCGTCACATCTGATGTGGACAGACAAACAGCGTGTTGCTTGAATCTCATCACATCACGTTCGGTTTGGACATGGTGTAAAAATGTAGGACTTTTTCCTACCATCACGCAAACAGATAATAATCTCTTTCTTCTACACTGTTTTTCATATTCATTTCATATTAAACGAAATAAAGTTTTCTTGTTAATAACTATTGCATTTATATGAAGGGTTACATTAAAACTAAGTGATATTCTTGGAAAAAGTAAGTCTCTATAGTAAACACACTCGCGTCCTGTGTCCTCCGCCAGTCTAATAATACTTCTTCTCACTGTACACATACTGATCATATAAATATTGTTTCTGGCATGAGACTGGACTGAAAGTCTGTGATGTGAATACGGTCTCTGTTTGCTGCAGGGTCCACAAGGATTTCAAGGCAACCATGGAGAAGCCGGAGAGCCCGGATCATCTGTACGTATCCAACAGAAAATTCCTCATTACTGACAATTACAGTCAAACTCCCAGTGTGCAAATGCCACTTCATTTAGCCGTAATGGTCCTAATCATAACAGAGATCTTGAGTTTAGGTCAGTGAGCTGGCTGAACGTTTATGAGCTCTTTTGGTAACACTTTACAATAAGGTTCAATTTGTTAACATTAATTTTAATGCTTGAATGTTGAACAAACACATTACTTTCCTCATATTCTCCATTGTTGCGGCTCCTCTCTTCCCAGTCTGTCAGTAACGCTCTGTTTAGTTCCCGTCTCTATGAAGCCCCTCCTCCTGAAAAGCACACTGTGCTCTGATTGGTCGGCTGGATAAGTGTGTTGTGATTGGTCAAGCGCTTCGAGTGTGTTTGGGAAATGTCCCGCCCCTTACCATAACCACCAGTTTAACACACTACTAACTAACTCAACCAGGCCCCGCCCCTTTATTCTGCGCATGAATTATTATAATGAGGAATATTGTGACGTGTTTGTTCCCGGAAGAAACTCAAGACTACAATGGAGGCGTTTCAGGGAGTTATTTTTAGCCAACTAACATTCACAAAGATGAATAAACACTGTATGGAATGTATTGCTCATTGTAAGTTAATGCATTAAGACCTTATTGTAAAGTGCTACCATTTTTTTAATGCACAAAGCTCTGAATACATTGTCCTTAACAATCAGTGTTTTCACTCATATCTCAAATCGTTCACATAATTTCACATTTTTCTTCTCTCCTGATAGGGCCCGATGGGTCCCCGTGGCCCTCCTGGTCCCTCGGGAAAACCAGGAGATGATGTAAGTATTCTCATATCAGCGTTTGTAGGCGTCCTCGTGATTAACCCGCTCACACTGTTACATGATTCGTCCTCGAATGTTCTGTGAAGACGCACGATCAAATCACCCACTGAACGTCACGTTGAGATTATTGTTCTGTGAACTTTCCCGAAGGTGTTTTTCTCAGTATTGCTGACTCCAGCTGTTCTTCTCTTCAGACTCCATTCCTTCCATTTCTCTTGCCCACATCACACACGACACACACACACACACACACACACACACACACACACTGAAAGATCTCTGTGAACGCAACAGACACAGACAAGTGTCTTAAAGTCACTTGCGTCAGCAAATGTCTATTAAATGTGGTTTAAAAGACAGTTAATATTCTGTAATATTATAGATTTAACTGCACTGACAGAATCTGAACAGACTTGAGCCGAATAATGACGCTATTGTTTTCTGTAGAGCTGCTTTATTAGATCAAATTGAATTTGTTTTATAATTGATCAATTTTGCAACAACGACACTTTTATTTTCCTGTTTATTACTGTGAAGCTGGTTTGTGTGGAAGCTTGTATCCGCCACAGAATGATGAATAAATAAGGTAATTGCGACTTTTTATCCCGCAATTCTGACTTTATAACAAATATATATATATATATATATATATATATATATGAAGAGTTCAGATGCAAAAGCCTCTAAGTGCCATCTGAAATTTTGTTTTAGAATGATCATTTTGATCAAGCTTGTATATATAAGTTCAGTAATTTCACTTAAATGACAATTAATAGGTAATTTTCATTGCCATTTAAGTGAAATTGCTGAATTTAAATATATGAGCTTGATCAAAATGATCAATCTAGAAGAAATTTTCAGATGGCATATAGAGGCTTTTGCATCTGAACTCTTCATATATATATATATATATATATATATATAAATAAGTCTTTATTTCCTTAGGGTTGGACTTTATATCTTGCAATTGCGAGTTTATATCCCGCAATTCTGATGTTATAACACACAATTTTGAGTTATAAAGTCAGAATTGTGAGATAAAAACTGTAGTTTATATCTCACAATTCTGACTTTATAACTCACAATTCTGAAAAATAAAGATGTAAACTCGCAATTGTGAGATAAAAAGTCACAAATATCTTTTAAACTATTTTATTCTGTGGCGGAAACAAGCTTCCATAGCTTTGGCTAAATCTTGTTGCATGAAGTGCTATAGATATATAAATAAGTGTGAGAAATGTGTGTGTTGTCTGTAGATTCCCAGTTAACTGCAGCTTTGATGTAGAAGCATGAATGCAAATCTTTCATTTCCCGCTGGGTTTGCAGTTCCAGTTTTCCTCCACAAGATGACATTTGAGCACAGAAGCGCTCGCTGGGAGAAGCGGCCGTCGTCAGTGTTCGACTCTAAGCTGAATGTGTGAAATCACTGTTTTTCTGTTGCAGGGCGAACCTGGGAAACCTGGGAAAGGTGGTGAGCGTGGACCTCCCGGACCTCAGGTGAAGCGTTTTAAACTGAACCAGCGTTAAAGTGTTTGATCCGTGTGAGAAGTGCAGAGATGTGGAGACTCAAGCTTTTGCCCAGATGTGAGACGCAGCTGTGGCCTTAGGCCAGAGAGAGAAAGAAGAGACGTCTGAATACTTCCATTCACCTCATACCTCTCTCTCTCTCTCTCTCTCTCTCTCTAAACACAGGGAGCTCGTGGATTCCCAGGAACACCAGGTCTACCTGGAATCAAGGGACACAGAGTTAGTGCACTTTTTCATCAGTGGTCAGTCTCTTTAAGGCAAGACACTACAGGTGAACTGGGTAGAAATAGGGCTTTACACACCTGAGATAGTTTACCCTGCGTCGTCTTTAACCCGGAATCCTGGATCGTTTTGCTTCACATTTTAATTAAACGTTTCACAATTAATCTTGGGGATTCATAAACTGCTGTTTCACACCCCTAAACCCTGGGTTAACGTTATTATTTGCATATTTGTGACTCTGGATCACAAAACCAGTCACAAGTGCTGTAGCACAGGTATTTTTGTGGCAATAGTATGGGTCAAAATTATCGATTATTTTTCTTTTATGCCAAAAATCATTAGGATATTAAGTAAAGATCATGTTCCATGAAGATATTTTGTAAATTTCCTACCGTAAATATATAAAACATTTATTTTTGTGAGTGAATGTAGCACAATCGCCAACATAAATGGACAACTTTAAAGGAGATTTTCTCAATGTTTTGATTTTTTTGCTCCCTCAGATTCCAGATTTTCAATAGTTGTATCTCAGCGTAATACTATTCTAATAAACCATACATCAGTGTAAAGCTTATTTATGCATACATCTCAATTCCATCTAAAATAATTGACCCATGTGACTGCTGTTGTGGTCAAGGGTCATATTTGTGGTGTCAGTGTCATTGACTGGATGATGCAGCATGTGACCTGTTCACATAAAGGCTCTAGCACATCCTCATTATATTTTGCCGACTGTACTAGCAAGAATCCGGATCTCTTCTTCAGTCCAGTTGTCGCATTTTTGGTCACAATTTTGACTTTTTTCTAGAGATGCACCGATTGATCGGCTGGTGACCGGAATTGGCCGATTTTCGCGTGATCGGCCGTGACCGGCGACCGGCCGGTCAGTCTGACAAATGCCGATTTTATGCGGTCAAATGCACTCGGGCGCCGCATGATTAACATTGCGCAACATCAGAATCACACTTGCACACGGAACACACATGTAGAATATGGCAAGCCAAGAGGCTCAGAAATCCGCCATAGATTAATCGCGTTTAAAGCCAAACATAAATGCCGTCAAATACGGCGTTAAAAAACCGTAAAAGACGCACGAAATACGTCAATGATGCCGTATTTGACGGCGTTTTAGTGTGCATGGAAAGCGCCGCTTTTTACGCCGTTCATCTCGCCATATGATGCCGTAAAAAACGCCGTTTTGGTTGCACAGAGCGCGCGCTATTTAACGGCGTTTTGCTTATAGTATAATGAGACACGCCCGCTGATTTCCACAGCCAGTAAGTTTGAACTGTTCTCTCCCAATCAATGATGAACTGAGTCAGACCAGACGAATTCAGCACGGATCATTTGTGGTAATCCAATTCGTATGCTCCCAAGGAATTATTATTTTTATGTAGGCTATAAAAATAATCCAAGCTAAATAATAAACTGAAATTAAATAAAATATTAAAGAACATTCAAATCAATAAAGCAAAATTAATAGGATTTTCACATTTTAAAAGGGTGTTACATAGGGCTTAATTTTAATCGATCGTTTCACTCAGGGGAAAAATGTCAAAAAGACAGCAAAGTTTGCTTAACTTTTTCAAATACGCTGGCCAGTCAGATCCCAAACAAGCAAAAATCGTTTCCGCTGATCAAGAATGTGTAGACCATGGTAGAAACAGCAGTATAGACATAATATTTCGTTATTTCGCCATAATAAGGGGACATTCTAATCTGCATTAAGCCACATAAATCGTTCTTATAATGGTTTTCTATGGGGGGGAAATACTTAACGTGTAATTGCGTTCTGGGCTCATCTGATTTTTTTTGTACATAGCATAGCCCACTTTGTTATGATTTTAGTATCATAATGATTAATAAATGCACGCACAATTATCCGTGAACTTGATTTGAACAAATGCCTTTTTAACTTGTGCATGCAACATTCAGAATTAAATGAATGTGCAGCAATTTGTACAAATAGAGAGTCTGTAGGCCTACTATACTGTTGTAGCCATTAAATAAGCGCATTTAGTTTCATATTTGTTAAAATATTATAATGTTATTTTTTCCATTTATGTTGATTAATGAAAAGTGAACAGCACGAATAAGATAGGATGCGCAATATGAGACATGGAGTGGTTCAGACATGATTTTGACCACTTCATTAAGTTTTGATTTGTAGAAAGCCTTTCTTTAAAGTGAATTTCGTTTTGTATAAATTGTATCTTAATTTTAATCAATTTTTCATCAAGCAATTGCCTGTATGTAATGCCTGGATTCAAATATAATGGGCAATATAATCATGGAGGCGCCCGCGCGGTCACTTGCAATTGAGCGAATCTCATCCTAACTTAACGAAACTCAGTGTATGCCTCACAAAGGCATGAGAAATACATCAAATACACAAAGCTTGAAATGTCTTTAAACGAAATAATTCAAAATTAAAAAAAAAAAAGAAAAAGAAAAAGGCTACTCTCTGATTATGTAATCCATTATGTGTATTTCTCTCAGCGCGTTCACCACGGAGATGGCGATCGTCAACTTCATCTTTGCAGCAGACAGTCAGAAAACACTAATAATAAAAATCAATGCATGCGTCACCGGATTTACAAATGCACATCTTGCTTGTTGCACGCACACATTATGTTGAAATAACGAGATATTATGTTGATATAACATTAATAATAGTCTACATCTTTTATTTGATTGTTGAATGCTGAATGTTCGGCTTGTTCAATTTAATAAAACTTTAATTGTGATCATTAAAATAACTGAATATTAAATATTTAGTGGCCAAGTTTTGCGCAGCTCCCCTTGTCAATGATCTAGCACCCACTCAGCACATGCGTTAAAAATTCTCTGGCGCCGCCCCTACAGAGAAGCTTGTAATTTTTTTTGTTCCGTTACCTCTGTGCTCCGGAACCTCCCACTTTACAAATTAAACACTGTCACAAAACCAGTTGAGAAACAGAGAGTATAGAGTTATGGATGTTATCCTGTTTTTTACCTGTTCACAGAAGCACTACAGGTGAATACGATGACGATGACCTATTCTATTGCTGCTATTTTACATGCAGGCTAAAACTAAACCCCTGGATTTTTTTTTTAATGGGTCACAGTCACTTGTTCATTCTAATTTAATTTAATTTAAATTTACCGTAACATAATCTTGTCGGTAAATGTATGGAATATCGCGTCGGTTGAAGGAAAAAAACACCGAAATGAATCCAGTTTGTTGATAAAAAAAAAAAAAAAAAACATTTCTCATTTTCGTTTAGTTTAAGTTTTTCAACTAATAGTTAGGCTATATTTTCCTTTATTTCAGGTTTATTTCGATTAGCATTTAAATGTTTTTAATAGTTTTAGATTTACTTAACTAACCCTGCCTGGGCAAAACATCGACAGAACTGTCAATTTTCCAACTCTTTCAAGCCACGAATTTTTATAAATATTCACGAATTATATAATGCCGGTCTGGGACACAATATTAGGCCAATCACACTCATCCAGGCCAATTAACCCACAGCTATTGTTGCAAGCATAATTTACATTTATTTTAAGAATAATGACTCAAATGTGGGAAAGAAATAACTAGGCTATGTTCTTTTTATTTATTCATTTATTTATTTATTTATTGTCATTTGCTGAGTTTGCTCCCCTTGCACCTTATGTTTTATCTTTTAAAATGACGGAAATTATTTCAAAATTCGTATTTTAAAAACGGCTTTGTACTCACTGAACTTCTATACCCACAAACGGTTGACTTTTTTCCCCAAGTCGTTTATTTCACTATGAATTGGACGATCGAAAGGGCAAAATATTTGAATCTTCATTTTACAAAATATATTGGATATAACGAAATGTAATAATGTTAGGCTATTTAATGAATATATAATCAATGTAATATGAATAAAACACGAATTTAATTAGCCTACAAAAAGCGAAACACTATTTAATTCTGGATGGAGAAGCTTATAGACCTACCAACAAACCTGCCACATTTTTTAGAAATGGCAAAAAATACATTCGTCTTATTTTATTTTTTTCAAATAGGCCTATTTAAAACACAAATTCATAGGGCATTATATATATCAATATTTTGTGATATTCAGCACTTAGATGGAAATGTGCCGAGTTAAGCCAATACGACCTGGATTCTTTTCCTTGTTTAATAACTCCTCATATATGAGCATAAGAATTGGATTAAATGATCCGTGCTGAATTCGTCTGGTCTGACTCAGTTCATCATTGATTGGGAGAGAACAGTTCAAACTTACTGGCTGTGGAAATCAGCGGGCGTGTCTCATTATACTATAAGCAAAACGCCGTTAAATAGCGCGCGCTCTGTGCAACCAAAACGGCGTTTTTTACGGCATCATATGGCGAGATGAACGGCGTAAAAAGCGGCGCTTTCCATGCACACTAAAACGCCGTCAAATACGGCGTCATTGACGTATTTTGCGCGTCTTTTACGGCGTTTGTAATTACAACGGCGTATTTTACGGCGTCCAATACTGTTTAAAACGCCGTATTTGACGGCGTTTGGCTTTAAACGCGATTAATCTATGGCGTATTTCTGAGCCTTTTGGCTTGCCATAGTAGAAAACCTCGTTAATTACGTCCGTTCAGACCGCAAGCGCGTATTTTTTTTTGGCGTGCATGTTAATCAATGAGTGCATTCACAACGGGAGCGGGAGCAGCGCGTGAGCGTCAAGCAGGAGCGTCGCGAGCAGTGAAGCGCGTGTTTCGGCGCCGAGTCTATTTGCTGCACTGCTCACGCTCAATTAAAGGGAAAGCACACTTTTAATGGACAAAATAGCCTAAATAGGGTTTCACAAAAAAAGTGCCCAAAATGCACAGAATTTGCGTGTTTTAACAAGAACTGGAGTAGGCTATGTCAGAAAAGAAAACGAAGACTAATATTTATAGAAAATGTACCCATTTAAACTTGTTTTATTATTCAGTTTGTACAAGTGATTGCAATAGGCCTGTGTGTGTGTGTGTGTGCTTTGAGAAATATCTTTATACTGCAAGGCTATATTTATTTTATTTTTTATTTATATATTATTTTATTGTCATTCCCTGTTTCTATACAGACGTTTAGTTTGCTAAATACATATATAAAACAATTATTGGATATTGAATGTGAAAAGGAAATGGTTCTTCCATAACACTGCACTTTAGATGTGTGTAAAGTGCAAATTGTAAAATGTTCTATTACAGAAAAGATATAAAATAAATATTTCTGTGTGCTGTAAAGTGGTTAGAAAAAATTAAATCGGAATCGGCTAAAATCGGTATCGGCAGGTCAAACTTAATGAAAAATCGGAAATCGGAATCGGCCCAGAAAATTGTAATCGGTGCATCTCTACTTTTTTCCTCTCAAATGCTGAAACATACTTCTGTTTCAGTGTACTACTGTACAGTTTTTCTGAGACTGTACAGAGCACATGAATTTAAGCATCTAATGCGACATGGTTTCACACTGCACACACTTGGCACCGCGAGCAGGGTTTCATAACCTCGGGTTAAACGCAGTGCTAACCCTGCTTTAAAATTACAAAAGTGAAATGTTCCTTTAACCCTGGGTTAAAAGCAGGGTTTAGAACGACGGTAACCCGGGTTTAAAGGGTTAGTTCCCCCCAAAAAATGATAATATGGAAAAAATTATGGAAGTCATTATTTCCCCACGACTATTTGATTTCAGACAATCTTCAAAATATTCAACAAAGACATTCACACAGGTTTGGAACAACTGGAGTGTGAGTTCACCCATTTTTGCGCGGTGTGAAAAGCACTATTGTTATTGTGTTTTGTATTGCAAGTTTTCTGAAGTATGTTTAAATATGCAAATGAGGCATTACCTAATTTCCAGAACAGAAATCTGACCGTCGGATAAAGCCAGGTTCAAAATTCTTGTTACGTTTTATGTTTTTACAGAGAGCTTTTACATTTTGTATATCATATGTGAAGCGCTTTGAGTACCCGCTTTGAGCACTATATAAATTTAACGAAGAATTATTATTATTATTATTAATCTCTTTTTATCATTCCATAAATCAGAAATTACGGAAGCTTGTTTTGACCACAAAATAAAAAATAAAAAAAGGTAATTGTGACTTTTTATCTCACAATTCTGTTTTTTTCTTCTCAGAATTGTGTGATATAAACGAGAAAAAGTCAGAATTATGAGATATAACCTCGCAATTCTGACTGTATTTCTCCCAATTGCAAGTTTATATCAAAAGACACTATTATCTTTTAAACTGTTTTATTCCGGCGCTGAAACAAGCTTCCATAGAAAAGTCAACAGCCAAAGAAAAAATTATAATAATAATCTTCAGGAATACAATTTTGAATAAATCAGGGTGAGTGATAAGATAAGATATACTTTATTGTTTTGTTTTGGACTGTCCGTTCCGCAGTTTTACAGAGACAACACAAAATACAAAACACAGAGAATAAACGTCTCTCAGCACATCCTCTCACACAACATGCTCTCTTATACATTAGACAGGTACGTATATAGTAGGCACATTAACGCCTTTCATTGGCAGTTTTAAAAATTACAACCGTTATTAATTACAGCTCCCATATTGCACATCCCCAATAGTATACATATTGCACAATATATGAACAAACCTTCAGAATACAAATAGGAATAAAATGCGCTGCCTTTAAAGACATGTATTGGAATTGAAATCTACAGATGCAGTTAGATAAAGTGTAATCACGTAAACAATTCTATTAAATGTGTATATTTTGTATGTTATTATTATTTTTTAAGCAAAATAGACCTCGAAACTGACCAGTGCATGAAGAAACTGGTTTTGCCTGTGGTGTCTCGCCTTAATGCTGTGATAATGCCTGGTTGAAGAGTAAACAGCGTGACTAACCGTGTTGATCTGTGGTGTGTGTAGGGTTACTCCGGTCTCGACGGGGCTAAAGGAGAGTCTGGAGCCGTTGGGGCGAAAGTATGACCTTCACACATTACCTTCCACCATCACATAAATGAGTATTTCAGTGTCTGAGTCTCTGTCTGTTTCTGTCAGGGCGAGTCCGGCTCTCCTGGAGAAAGTGGCGCTCCTGGACCGATGGTAGGTTTGCGCACGCCTGTTGTCCTGCACAAATGAATTAAAATTCAGTAAAGTTTAATTTCTAACAGATGCAGTGTGTTGATCAAACATCAGATTGAAACAAACGTCAGTACACACACAGCAGAGTCTGATCAAGCGCTCAGTACACTGACACAAGTTCAGAAAATAACATTTGTCAGCATATATGAGTCAATAAAGTGCATAAATATGACATTACAAATATTGCTACCACAAAACACGCATACAATCTCTTAAGATTCTCCTAGGCTGCAAACAAATATGTTCTTTCTCAGTATTTTTGTCTGGTTTTCCAGTGCAAATATCAAACATGACTCAATCAAGGTATATTTACTTGAGGACGCAACATGATTGAAGATGTTAACTCTTGTTTAATGAAGAGTTCATCAAAACTAAGTGAGTTTTTTGCTTAAAACGAGACCAAATATCTGTCAGTGGGGTCAGAAAAATAATCTTGTCTTCCCTTTGAATTCGGTTTATTTTTCTGACCCTACTAGCAGATACTTGTGTATATTTTAAGAATACACACTTAATTTTGATGAGTTTTTCATAAAGCAAGTCTTAATATCTTCAGTCATTTTGCTTCTCCAGTAAATGTATCTTGATTGAAGAATGTTTAGATATTTGTTCTGGAAAACAGGACAAAATACTGATGATTTTTTTGCAGTGTAGAGACAGCAATGAGATTAAAAGGCGAGGGAATGGAGATTTCCTCTGAAGTAATATCAGATGTGTCTTCTCTAGAGTGTCCGATCTCAGTGATGTCTCACAAGTCTTCCAAAGTCTTCAGAAGTCAGAGATCTCAGAACGAACTCGGTCATACTGATCTGAGCAGCTCTCCACATTCAGCTACTGACTCGCTTTTATTTCTACAGAGGAATCTTTTGGGAAAACATTTGAGACTGCTAATATTCCCTTGACGAATGACTGTATGTGTGTGTGTGTGTGTGTGTGTGTGTTGTTCCTCAGGGTCCCCGTGGTTTGCCTGGTGAAAGAGGGCGTCCAGGACCGTCCGGAGCTGCTGTAAGAACCACTCGCTTCTTCAATAATCTTCATTCTATAAGGCTTTCCTCTGTTGCTCACTATCAAATATGTAATGTTTTATAAATGAATTTCCATCTATATCATTAGCTAATAAGTCACTGCTTGTCATGGTTGGCCTCCAGATGTGCGGTACCTCACTTTAATGAGAAAAATTATTTTCTTATTTTGTATTTGTGTCTTGTTTTCCAGTACAAATATCTAAACATTTTTAAATCATGATACAAGAAAAATGATATAATGCATTTTTGCTGTGAAAAGCGCGAGACGTTGTTTTTTTAAAAGCTTAACCTCATTTATCTTGAGCGCCGTGTTTTTAGGGCGCTGTGTCTGAAGTCGCCTCTATAGTGTTAAATAGTGCACTATTTGTGGGAATAGCCATTTGTATATGTGTCGTGGACGTTATCAAGTGCACTCATTCAAACCCACAATGCACTGCAATAACAAGCTGAACAAGAGTCGCGTGCTGATTGAATTCCCGCGTCTGACCAGAAGATGGCGCTCGCTGAATCAATCATCCATCTCCCAAACACTGATCCAGCGTAATATCACACAGGTTTAAGCCCCTTTTTAATTGAGTCTTTAATTGTTTAATTATACATAGTTTCCACGACAGAGTTCAAGATAAATCTGCTCATCGCTACTGGAGCGGCTAGTTTGCTACGTTTTAAATGATTATTAAACCGCAAGCACAAACTATGGAAAAGCGGCACTCAGTGTCTGAACTCACTCGTCTTCATTCACTTCAAGTGGACTATATCAGTGGAGGAAGGAAGGGAAGAGTGAATGAGGGTTTATTGGATATATTTCGAACACAGCCCGTGTCAAGAGACGCTGTAAAAGACTTAAGGTGTGAGCGCACCGGTTAAAGACGTCCATCTAGCGCTTTACATTGAAAAACAATACAAAAGTAGCGCAGTGGAAAAACACATTCTGTGTGAACGGCTCATAAGACATTAAGTCTTGCTTTCTGAAATCAAGTATCAAATTAAAGTGAGTAAAGGCTTATTTTAATTTCTTAATTTTAAACTGTTTAACAAGATTATTTTTCTGACCCCGCTGGCAGATATTTGTTCTTATTTTAAGCAAAAACACTAGCATTTTGCAGTAAACAGGACTTAATATCTTATGTTATTTTGCTTCTCCAGTAAATGCATCTTGATTTAAGAATGTTTAGGTATTTTTTTCTGGAAAACGAGACAAAAACTATTTTTTTGCAGTGTGGTTTGCCGGTTCCCCGTATCCGTGTTATTTTCAGACGTAGGAAGTGAGCATAAGTGTTCATTTCATAATCATAAACAACAGTACAGCAACGTGATATGCTAAAATGAGTCAAAATATGCAGTGATTTTCGAAAGTCTGCAGTAATTTGAATAGATTAGTCTTTCATTCTCCTCTTGCTGTTGTGTCTTTCTCTTTCATAGTGCAGTAAACTGTGATATGTTCGCTGTTTTCTGATAATGATAATAATAATATGGTAAACAACATCAACAACATGTGGATTGTGTGAGGATGTTGGTGATGAAGTGTGTGTTGTGTCTGTGTTTGATCAGGGTGCTCGAGGGAATGATGGTTTACCCGGCGGTGCTGGTCCCCCTGTAGGTTTGAGGCTCCATCATAATCATCATCATTTATTGTAGTGTGAGTCTGCTGTAAATGAATGCTGATTTTATTCACCTCACGCTGTTTGTGTTAACAGGGTCCAGTCGGTCCGGCTGGAGCTTCCGGTTTCCCAGGATCCCCCGGGTCTAAGGTTTGACAGCTCTTAATACTTAATTCCTCTTAATTCCTGTCATTATTAATGATGCACTAGTGAGTGGATTGCTACTTTGGTATTTTTATGCATGACTTGTAACCGGCTAAAGATACCAAAAACAGCAGGAATGTTAGATTTAAACTGGAAAGTCTTGATTGTGTTGTTTCAGGCTCTACTAGAACAGGTTTTCCTTCTTGAATGTTGATTATTTTCCTCATATTCCCCATTGTTGCGGCTCCTCTCTTCCCAGTCTGTCAGTAACGCTCTGTTTAGTTCCTGTCTCTATGAAGCCCCTCCTCCTGAAAAGCACACTGTGCTCTGATTGGTCGGCTGGAGTAGTGTGTTGTGATTGGTCGAGAGCTTCGAGTGTGTTTGGGAAATGTCCCGCCCCTTACCATAACCGCCAGTTAAACACACTACTAACTAATATTGTGACGTGTTCGTTCCCGGAAGAAAACTCAACTTCCCTGCCATTAAGACTATTATTCAAACAAAATTAGTGATAATCTGCAGGTTTATGAACACTTTTTAAAGACTGAATGAATGCACAGCCCAGGCTCTGGAAATGACCTGTTCTTGAGAAGAGATGAGTGAACAGTGAGTTAGTATCATGTTGTTTCTCCTCTTTCATAGGGGGAAGCTGGACCTACCGGAGCCCGTGGACCCGAAGGAGCTCAAGGACCCCGGGGAGAGTCTGGCGTCCCTGGATCTCCGGGACCCTCTGGAATGTCTGTGAGTAAAAAAAGGACTATTATTATGATAGAAAGCTCAGGTCTGGTAGATGAAAGGTTGTCGGTTTTCTCATTGTGGCCTTGAATGAGGCTCAGGTTACTTCAGAGGATCTGAAATAAGTGTGCCGTCAGGAAACTACACCGTCCTGCTGTTAACATGTGCGGTGAAATGAATGTGTGACCCTGACAGATGCTGTAGATGAGGCCTGAAACATGACGGAAACACTTCAGGAACACCAGTCAGTTTTGTTCACATTAAGTTATGAAAATGCTATTTCTAAATGTTCTCTGAACAATCAAAAAATCGTGTTTTTTCTTGGTTATGCAAATGATAAAGCAACATTCCTTTTGGCAAACATTATTGGAACGTTACTTTTGAATGTGCTCTGAACATTCTGAAACAAGTAACATTTGTAACATGTGTAACATTTAAAAACGTTAGATGAAGGTCCGACTAAAGCCTAGTTCACACTACAGGATTTTAAACCCGATTTGCACGTTAACGAGCTCGCCGACAGGTCGGGCTGTAATCGCGTGCAAATCTGCGGGTGATCCGCGCTCGCCATCTCTATGTGTGAAATACTAAACGACACATCAGAAACGCTCACCGACGCCAGACAAATATCTAGCATGCTAAATATCTGGAGCTGTTGGCCGACTCGATAGCCTGTGGTGTCACGTGACGCGACGAGCAACAGCCAATGAGAGAGCAAGGCATGGGTCGAGGTCACGAAAGAAAAACAGCAGCAGCAGCAATGGCTTCAAGAACAGTTTGGACCCAAGAAATTGAGCTTTTTCACTCTAAACATATTTTACTCATCTCCAACAATCCCTGCTGCCGCGTGTGCTCATCCATCCCTTCACTCATATTCTTTTTTTTTCTGGGTTTTGAACAGATCATTGCGCAAACAACTTGCATGGCCAATTTTGTCCCAGCGTCCATTTTCAAATAGACAACTCCTGTTTCTCGTAATTTCCCATTCCACTCCTCGCGCGTGTTTTCGTGACGCGCCGTGGTTTGTGGACCGGATAGAGTCGCTGCGGGACAGAGTCGTTGTCAGCTCGTGTAGTGTGTGACCCCCTGTTGCAGATCATCTACGCCGTGTCACGTAGTGTGAACACCACAACGACTTCAAGACTCCAGAGCTAGTCATGTAGTCTGAACAGCACAGCGATCTGCGGACGTCTAAAGTTGTGTAGTGTGAACTAGGCATCAAGTGTTGCAGAAAAAAAAAAAAATTCGTGAAAGATTTATAGATGATGTTTTTTGTGCTTTCATTTTGAGGACTTATTAAAGACCAGATAACTCTGAACAAACGTTCTATTAACGTTACTGGAAAAGAGCACGTTGGGAGGACACAACTTTTTGTCTTAAATGGAAGATTTGAAGTAGCACAAGATTTGGTTTTCTGGCAAAAGCTGGTTTTAGTTGGTCTAAAACCCCCAAACCCCAGACCAGGCCAACCTAACCAGCTAACAGGAACGCTCTCAGAACTTTGGCGAGATTCTCTTAAAGTTATGAACAAAAGTTCTTCCAGTAACGTTAATAGAACGTTCATTCAAAGTTATATCGTCTTTAATAATGTTCTCAAAACGTTAGCACAAAACACTTTGGGCCCTATTTTAATGATCTGAAACGCAAGTGTCAAAGCGCAAAGCGCAAGTAACTTTGTGGGCGGGTCTTGGCGCTGTTGCTTTTTTCCCGGCGGGATAAATGACTCTTGCGCCAGGCGCAAATCTAAAATGTGTTGGTCTGAAGCAGCTTCATTATTCATAGGTGTGGTTTGGGCGTAACGTGAAATAAACCAATCAGAGCGTCATCTCACATTCCCTTTAAGAGCAGACGCGCTTGTTCTAAACCGGATTCCTATTATAACGGCGTATTTGCCAGGCACGCGCCAGGAGCGGTTCACAGCCAAGGAGAGCAACGCTCTCGTCAGGGACGTTGGGGATGGAGAAACCCACCCAAATTAACTTCGGTTAAAAAGGCGTTTGATAATTTGGGTAAATGTGTAAGCTAGATGGATGCTTTTATAATAAATTCTCTATCTATCTATCTATCTATCTATCTATCTATCTATCTATCTATCTATCTATCTATCTATCTATCTATCTATCTATCTATCTATCTATCTATCTATCTATCTATCTATCTATCTATCTATCTATCTATCGTAATAATGTATGATTTGCAAAAATGAAAACTGCTGCTTCTGTGTAGATGAGAGAATCAAAGTGTATGCGCGTTGTGCACACGCTACATTGATTATGGCCAAGCATGCGCCCTTAAAATAGCATATGAATAACATGCGCAACGCGCCACTGACTTTAAACTATTTTTTTCCTGGTTAGTGGCGCAATTGTTTTCTAAACCTGCAAAATAGCATGAAGGAACGTTTGCGCCAGAACACGCCTCCTTTTTTGCGCTGAACCGCCCAGGGAGCGCAAGTTCATTCCCTAGTTTACCGACGTGCTTCTGTGGAGGGAAAAGCGTGCTTTGCGCGGGTGCAAAATAGGAATGATACATGCGTCGCTGTACAAAGTCAATTGCGCTGGGTGCAAGATAGGGCCCTTTATGTTTTAGTTGGACGTTCATCTAATGTTTTTTTAAATGTTACTACTTGTTTTAAAACGTTCACAGAACATTAAAAAGTAACATTTCAACAATATTCGCAGTATGCAATGTTCCCTTAAAAAAAATATATTTTAAAACATTTAAAAAATGGACGTTTTAAACATTCAGTGATCATTCGATAAAAATGTTTTCATAACTTAATAGACCTTAGTCAGGGTAGCGCCATATTTATTTTCTGACAGAAATGAAAATGAAGCTGTGAGGGATAGAATTACAGTGTGTTAAAAGGATTGTGCTGTTGTTTAACAACATACTGATTGTTTAACTGACAAGTTATTTTCGTCTTTCCGAAAAAAAAAAGAAATTCAGTAGAAAAAAGTTGCAAGTTGTGAACTGTATGTGTTTATACAGTGGATGCCATTGTAAAGACTCTCGTTTTCACCCGAGTTAAATGCAATGGCCTGTAACCTGACCAAGGTCTATCGAGTGTTAGCAAAATCTCCTTAGAAGATATTTCTGGTAGCCGGATATAATCAGCAGAACCCTTCTGTGGACAGATTTCACTCTGCAGTCTCAATCCTGCATTAAGTTCCTGTTGGATGGTCTAAACGAGAAATGTGTGTCGTCACCGTTCAATATAGTCGTTGGTGAAGCGTCCGGGATCGTGTGAGCTCCAGTCACTGTTTTGATGATGTCATTTTCCCACGGGCTTCAGAGTGACAAAGACATTTCGAGCTCAGATGATTGATTCCTTTCATAGCCTGCTTTGTCACAACACAAAGAAGACGAAGGTCTTTAAAGGAACACTCCACCGTTTTTTGAAATAGGGCTTATTCACCTTCTTTCCTACATTTAGATAGGTGGGCAAATGCTTTTTTGTCTCAGTGCATGCATTGTTTTAGTTTGACAGGGTCAGCGCTAGCTTAGCTTAGCTTAATGAATGGAATCCTTTGTTGCCAGCTAGCATGTCCTGAGTAAAAGTGATAAAAAACCCCCACCTAATTACTTCTTGTGGCCTGCGTATTCACAACGAGTACAAATAGCGATGCAGATTAACACTAGGCGATTTCCTAGGCAGATATTGACTATATTATGGGGAAGCACAGGCGAAGCACTGCTACTTGGGCGCAAAACTAAAACAATCCATGCACTGAGACAAAAATGCATTTGCCCACCTATCTAAATGTAGGAAATAAGGTGAATAAGCCCTATTTTAAAAAACGGTGGAGTTTTCCTTTAATCGACCGAGAGAAACAGAGTGAACAGAGAGGAGCTAAATACATGATGATGGTGGTGATGAACTAAATGATGAGCAGCTGTGATGAATAAATGTCCATGATTACCGATTAGTGGCGGGAAAAATTCAAGGGAAAAGGTGAATGAGTTCAGACGATTGTGACAGATACGCAGCATTAACAAGGAATGTGTGTTAGGTATTTGCATAAAAAAAAAAAAAGATTATATGTTGCTGGACACCTATGATGTTTTATTATTCATTATTTCCTCATTTTTGTCAGGATTATTATTATATTTTTGCTTTCAAGTGGAGCGTAGAGACCAAACCGCAACTGATGAAAGGATAACTGAGCGTTAGACGGTAACTCTCTGACTGTGTGCTCTCCTCAATCTGCAGGGTAACCCTGGTACTGACGGGATCACCGGAGCTAAAGGATCAGGGGTACGTACATGTTCATGTGAACTTCCATGTGACTTCGTTATTTGTGAATGAGTTGTTTACTTCTATTGTTCATCTGAGCTTCATTCCTGTTTTGACATGATACACCGATCACTTGTGTGATCACTTTGAATGACCCAAAGCTACACAATAGATGACATGAGGAGGCTGTTTCTTCCCGTAGGGTGCTCCTGGTATTGCTGGCGCTACTGGTTTCCCAGGCCCTCGTGGCCCTCCGGGACCTCAGGGAGCGACGGGTCCTCTGGGGCCCAAGGGACAGTCTGTGAGTTTCAGTTTTACTTTTAAATTTACTTTTAAATTTTAAATTCAGGCGATCATGACCCTGAAACGTGGTTTATTTAGCACTAATGACCAGCTGACTGTACATTACTAGCTATGTCCAGTAGAGCTGCACGATTCTGGAGAAACTGAGAATCACTTTTTTTTTTTTAGAGAGATCATGATTCTCCCACGATTCTGAAAAGACAACTAAAGGTTCTAGCAAAATGTTAATTAATGCAATCTATTTTAATATATTGTATTCATTTGATTTTTTTTTTTTTAATCATCTTGAATAAATGATTCAATGGCTCATTCAAAGACTTCACTGGTTTCATTACAGAATGAATCAGCGATTTTAAATGAATCTCTTGAATGAATGATTCAATGACTCACTCTTAAAGACTGTACTTGTTTTATTATTGGATGAATCAGCGTTTTTTTGAACAAATCTCTTGAATGAATGATTCAATGACTCACTCTTAAAGACTGTACTTGTTTTATTACTGGATGAATCAGCGATTTTAAACGAATCTCTTACATGAATGATTCAATGACTCACTCATAAAGACTGCACTTGTTTCATTACTGGATGAATCAGCGTTTTTAAACGAATCTCTTACATGAATGATTCAATGACTCACTCATAAAGACTGCACTTGTTTCATTACTGGATGAATCCGCTTTTTTAAACGAATCTCTTAAATTAATGATTCAATGACTCACTCTTAAAGACTGCACTTGTTTTATTATTGAATGAATCAGCGTTTTTTTGAACAAATCTCTTGAATGAATGATTCAATGACTCACTCATAAAGACTGTACTTGTTTTATTACTGGATGAATCAGCGATTTTAAAGAATCTCTTACATGAATGATTCAATGACTCACTCATAAAGACTGCACTTGTTTCATTACTGGATGAATCCGCTTTTTTAAACGAATCTCTTAAATTAATGATTCAATGACTCACTCTTAAAGACTGCACTTGTTTTATTACTGGATGAATCAGCGATTTTAAACGAATCTCTTAAATTAATGATTCAATGACTCACTCTTAAAGACTGCACTTGTTTTATTACTGGATGAATCAGCGATTTTAAACGAATCTCTTAAATTAATGATTCAATGACTCACTCTTAAAGACTGCACTTGTTTTATTACTGGATGAATCAGCGATTTTAAACGAATCTCTTAAATTAATGATTCAATGACTCACTCTTAAAGACTGCACTTGTTTCATTACTGGATGAATCCGCGTTTTTAAACGAATCTCTTAGATTAATGATTCAATGACTCACTCTTAAAGACTGCACTTGTTTTATTACTGGATGAATCAGCGATTTTAAACGAATCTCTTACATGAATGATTCAATGACTCACTCATAAAGACTGCACTTGTTTCATTACTGGATGAATCCGCTTTTTTAAACGAATCTCTTAAATTAATGATTCAATGACTCACTCTTAAAGACTGCACTTGTTTTATTACTGGATGAATCAGCGTTTTTGAACAAATCTCTTGAATGAATGATTCAATGACTCATTCAAAGACTTCACTTATTTCATTACTGGAACAAACCTCTTAAAAGAATGATCCATTAATTGAAGAGATTATTATATAGACATATTTATATAGAGATAGCCGAATTGTTGTCATTTAAGAATAAGATCGCTTGGGTGTCTTGAGTCGAGATCACAATTTTTTACCGATTAATCGTGCAGCTCTAGTGTCCAATATATGAAGATGAATAATGATATTAAGTAGTATCAGGGAGTTCAGAAACACTGACACTGATATAGAGAATAACTGGAGCTTTTTCATGATCAGACGGCAACATTACACACTAAACACAGATGAACATGGGCAAATGCATGATACGTCCTCATTAAACAAGTAATATTATATCTAAACACACAGTATGAGATATGAATTACTGGTTTCATTAAAAAAACACAGGACCCTTCAAGTTCTGGCTGATATGTCAATATATATTGTAATGAAGATATAAAGGGTCATTCTATAGATTTTTTATATGTATTATACATGCAGCTTTCAGTGGACAGGACTGTGTGAAGTTGATAGGTTAAAAATGGAGAGTGGGACATGTTTGATAATGAAGTATTCAGAGCACAATGAGTCGTGATCGAGAACGCAATTCAGTACTCGCATGCTATTTGTGTAGTGTTTTGTACTTGAATAAAACTGTTAGACAACTCCTGTCGTGAGATAAGATTATGGTCACATCACCCACTCCTAGACCCTTCAATCCCATCATTCAGAGGATCTTCTGGTCTCATCTGATAGTGTTGATCTCAGATTTACAGTAATAGACCTGACCCTGATGTGTGCTTGTCTTCAGGGTGATCCGGGTCTCGCAGGGTTCAAGGGTGAGGCTGGTCCTAAAGGAGAAATTGTAAGTCCTTACATTCACACTAGAAGTCATTCAGTCATATAACTTCATAAATAATAACTTAATTATATGCAGCACTACAAACAAAGCTGAAATACAAGGACTGAATGGACTGTAAACATAAAGAATGTCAGTGACACTTTACTTCAAGCCTTTATGTATGATGCATTATAAAGGTATTCATAATGTACATTATTCATAAACAATTGTAATCAAAGTTAAAATGTATTGTAATATGTGCAGATTCCTTGTTATATCTGAAGTTGTTTGTCATGTGTTTTAATGCATTAACAGTGAATAAATCAGTATTATATTATATCTGTGGTTACAATTATTCATGAGAGCATACAATGCATTATAATGTGCAATACAAGGCATAATTAATGCATTAAAATACTTTTATAATGCATTATATATAAAGGCTTTAAGTAAAGTGTTGCCAGGATGTTTACATAAAACAATGTTGCATTAAAATAATATTGATTTTGTAGCTGCTATACATAGATGCAAGCAAACACCTTCTTTCAGTGTTTATTAGCTGTCTGTCAGAGGATACAGTGTGTTTTACAGGACGTCAAATGAAAATGAATGTTTTAAATGAAGCGTGGTTTGTTCAGGGCAGCGCTGGTCTTCAGGGGCCCATCGGCCCCGCTGGAGAGGAGGGCAAGCGAGGACCCAGAGGAGAGCCTGGTGCCGCTGGACCCGTCGGCCCGCATGGAGAGAGAGTGAGACATGTCGCCTCATATCATATAACTTCATCTGCTCCTCTCGAGTCGTGTATAACATTAACACATGACCCATACGTGCATTGTGTCTCTAGCTCCTTTAGATGAAGCATTGCACTGCATTCTGTAAATAACATTCATCACTGATAAGATGTTTTCTGCAGGGTGCTCCTGGCAATCGAGGCTTTCCTGGACAAGATGGTCTGGCTGGTCCGAAGGTGAGGTGCATGCTCAAAATGCAAAAAACAATAAACCCTTACTAGAATTTCATGCTGGATGTGATGTAACATTACTGGTAAATTGAACAAAGCCACGTGAACAAAGCCTTGGTCGACTAGTAGTCGTTCGTTTAAGCCATTAGTCGACTAGTCACGTTGTTCCACAGTACAGAGAAATACTAAACCATAAAAGTGAACCTTGAAAATACAAATTAAGCGCTCAATTGTACGCATTAAGCGCACACAAAAGTATTGATTATGAATCAAATGTCTGGGCATTTTAATAATTTCCCTAGTGAAAAAAACAATGCCAAAATGTATTTAAAATACACTATAAATCCATTAACATATTTTTGACATATTGCTTGAGACTTAATGATATAAATATTAAAATGACTTCTTTATTGCACAATGCACATTTCTTAATATTAAGCCTAAAATGTGTTGAATGTCAGTATTAGTAAGGATAGTATGATCACTTTATAATTTAAATGCAAGATATTTAAAGTATACCTAAAGTTTCGCAATAGTTTCACTTCAGCACAATCAAATATACTTCCGTATATCTTTAGTTGGACCTCAGCACTATTTCTGGATAACTAAAGTACATGAAGTACAAAATTAGTTGTTCCAGTTTAGCAGACTTTAAATATACCAGTCTAGTATGCCAAAAGTACAATTGCAGGGTATTTATATTAAGTACATAAATATGTGAAAGTATTTGTAGTATACTTAGCATAAAATAAATGTATTTCTAATATATTTTAGTGTATTTATTTTGACTAGGGTTATTAATAACCTAGTGTTTTCTGCAAACATGACTCATCTCACAGTATAGCGGATGCGCCTGTAGAGAGAGATGCACGTTAAGTTAAACGTCAAACTCGTTAAGCTTTCAAACAAAACACTTGGATATGTGCCTAATAATAGTGCACATTTATCTAGGTTAATGTTAACGTAACATAATTACCACATGGACCAGATGTCTTAAAGTCCCCCTGTTTTGAAACTCAAGCTTTTAATGTTGTTTATCTGATGTTTTTAATCTGCTTTAAGACAAAGCATGTCTAAATTCATAAGTCGACACCATTGCTGAGTATTTCCTCCTTAAAACTGCAGTGAACCAAAGACAGTCTCAAAAACACGCTTTGAAATCGCTGGTGTTTCTGATGTCACAAACTACCTTGTAACCAATCAGATCAACGTGTGATCGTCAACCAGTGGAAATTTTCAAGGAAAAAGACTTTTAAATATGTAATTTTGGTGATCATAGATGGGTTTTAAGGGATGAAATGATTGACTACAGGAGGACTTTAACGATCTGTCCGTCACGGACTGCGTGACTTCACCTCTTACTTTTCTCTGCGACTAACTGACTAATTAAAATTTCGTCGACTAACGTTTTGTCGACTATTAGGGGTCAGCCCTAGTGACTAAAGTCAAAATGTGTCTGATATTGTTCTTTGGGAATGTAGCAGACGCAGCTCCGTGTCCGTCAGTAAAGATTGCACTTTTCCATCGGAAACCAAACTATGACAAATGGTTATGAAGATCATATCAGGTTTTACTTGACTGCAGCATGTGTTCAGTGTCTGTCATTCTCCGTGTGTGTTGCAGGGCGCTCCGGGTGAGCGTGGGCCTGCGGGCGGATCGGGGCCCAAGGGAGCCAGCGGAGACCCTGGACGGCCTGGAGAACCGGGTCTGCCTGGTGCACGGGTACGTCAATCCATCGCTCTGCACTGCCGACAGATCTGATACTGATCATACATGCTTGTCATAATCACGGGCATTCTCCTTTCACAGGGTCTGACGGGACGTCCGGGTGATGCCGGTCCACAGGGCAAAGTCGGTCCATCTGTGAGTAGACACAGCCTATATTTTGACTATATAGGCTTATATAAAGCCTAACTTAGGTATAGGAACTATATGAAAAAGCATTAGCGTTTGCCGTGTGATCAGTGCTCAATGTCGCTTGCTGAGCAGAAATACATAATCATGTTTCTCTTGGTCCCTCAAAGTCGTGTTGGATTTTCTCTTTAGTGCAAATGTTGAGAGGTCCATCTGTCACTGTTTTCCATGTTCGTAGAGTTAGTTTGTGGAGTAAATATAGGCTATAATCTGTGTGTTTACTCTGCTTTTTCTGGTGTTTCCCGTGCGTTTGGCCAATCAGCGAACACTAATGTCACTGGTAGTTCCTCTAGTGCCGGTTTAGACCCGACTCTGAAAATGAGTTGCTAGAACTAAAATCGTTCCCCGTTCCTGCGGTGCGAACACACCAAAAGCTGACACTTCTGCCATTATTTATAGGAATTATGAAGCCCTTAAAAACTGTACTTGTTTTATTATTGGATGAATCAGTGCGAAAGCCCCTTATGATTAATAGTGAACCTTCTCATCACAAAGAGATTATTTAGTGAAGAAAATCAATTAATATTGCTCTTTAGATATCGAATTGTAACACTCTGCTAAATTGTACTCAGATTACAAGGGGTACTGATCTAATGTATAAAAAAAATGAAAAAATAGTGTATATAAATATAACAGATATGTATTTACACAAACAACATTGGACTAAAATAACACTTTATATACTGTATATATTAGGGGTGTAACGGTACACAAACATGACGGTTTGGTTCGTACTTCGGTATTGAAGTCACGGTTCGGTACGGGTTCAGTATCTTTTTAGATATAATAAACACTCAAATAAAAAAAAAGTTCTTTAAATTGCACTTAAGGCAGGTTTTGTATTAACTTCTAAATCTAATTATAAAGTAAATTTTCTACTCCAATTCACTTTTGAAAGATAATAATTTATGCAGTGGCTGTCATAACTTGTTTTCATGACAAATTTATTTAAACATACATTAAATAATCAAGACATTACTCACAGGTTAAGTAAATATAATGAATCGGCTAATACAGTGCGTATACGAAATGATTCTCTCTAGAGTTCATTTCTCTAGCGAACTAGTGTCTAGTGACACTAAATGCCTGAGATAAGTGTAATGCTTCATGAGATATTATTCTCAAGTTGATTTATTGATATCGTTCCGCAGTTGAAACACTGTTTGAGAGATGTAAACAAACCGATCGATCGTCACTTCGTCATCTGAGCTTTTGAAACAGCATTGCGCCCCCTTCTGGATTGGAGTGTGGATCTCCTGTGACTGAATGTAGTCATGCACCGAACCGTGACGTCTGTACCGTACGGTTCGTGACGAATACATGTATATGTATATATAATATATAGCGTCCCCTTTGCAGTCAGATGTGCGCCCTCAATAGACCTTATTCAGAGCAGCGCCATTACATGTTTTCAATGTCATTTGGTCTAAAAAGCTGTATAAAGCTCTTAGATCACTTAGGCCTATAATGTTTCACAGCTCATATTGCCGGGAGTTTTATGTCTACTGAAGTTTTTTGGAAAGATATTTTGCTGTGTTTTGTCAGCAGATCAATTCAAACACACATTAAATAACAGTAAAAGCGATGCTTGTCTATCCCTCACAGCCTCGCTTTCATTGCCGTGCGATTGTGACATCACCACAGATTTCGTCTAACCACCACCACAACAAACAACTCTATGATATATAGAACACACCTATATACATTTGGATGCTGCATTAAACAAATTTTTAAAGGAAAAAAAATAATAATAATAAATCAACTCCATAGCTGATTCCAAGTGATCAAGGGCTTAGGGCATTCCAATTCAGCCCATTGCAGTTTCCACAGTGGTGGGCACTCGCGCAACGTAAGCAATGACGTACATCCGAGTGAACGAGGCGGAGGGAAGTTAGCGAGTGAACGAGGCGGAGGGAAGTTAGCGAGTGAACGAGGCGGAGGGAAGTTAGCGAGTGAACGAGGCGGAGGGAAGTTAGCGAGTGAACGAGGCGGAGGGAAGTTAGCGAGTGAACGAGGCGGAGGGAAGTTAGCGAGTGAACGAGGCGGAGGGAAGTTAGCGAGTGAACGAGGCGGAGGGAAGTTAGCGAGTGAACGAGTCTGAAGGAAGTTAGCGAGTGAACGAGGCAGAGGGAAGTTAGTGAGTGAACGAGGCTGAAGGAAGTTAGCGAGTGAACGAGACGGAGGGAAGTTAGCGAGTGAACGAGGCTGAAGGAAGTTAGCGAGCGAACGAGGCTGAAGAAAGTTAGCGAGCAAACGAGACGGAGGGAAGTTAGCGAGTGAACGAATGTGAAGGAAGTTAGTGAGTGAACGAGGCGGAGGGAAGTTAGCGAGTGAACGAGGCTGAAGGAAGTTAGCGAGTGAACGAGGCTGAAGGAAGTTAGCGAGTGAACGAGACGGAGGGAAGTTAGCGAGTGAACGAGGCGGAGGGAAGTTAGCGAGTGAACGAGACGGAGGGAAGTTAGCGAGTGAACGAGGCGGAGGGAAGTTAGCGAGTGAACGAGGCGGAGGGAAGTTAGCGAGTGAACGAGGCGGAGGGAAGTTAGCGAGTGAACGAGACGGAGGGAAGTTAGCGAGTGAACGAGGCTGAAGGAAGTTAGCGAGTGAACGAGACGGAGGGAAGTTAGCGAGTGAACGAGACGGAGGGAAGTTAGCGAGTGAACGAGACGGAGGGAAGTTAGCGAGTGAACGAGACGGAGGGAAGTTAGCGAGTGAACGAGGCTGAAGGAAGTTAGCGAGCGAACGAGACGGAGGGAAGTTAGCGAGTGAACGATGCTGAAGGAAGTTAGTGAGTGAACGAGGCGGAGGGAAGTTAGCGAGTGAACGAGGCTGAAGGAAGTTAGCGAGTGAACGAGGCTGAAGGAAGTTAGCGAGTGAACGAGACGGAGGGAAGTTAGCGAGTGAACGAGGCTGAGGGAAGTTAGCGAGTGAACGAGACGGAGGGAAGTTAGCGAGTGAACGAGGCTGAAGGAAGTTAGCGAGTGAACGAGGCGGAGGGAAGTTAGCGAGTGAACGAGGCTGAAGGAAGTTAGCGAGTGAACGAGACGGAGGGAAGTTAGCGAGTGAACGAGGCGGAGGGAAGTTAGCGAGTGAACGAGACGGAGGGAAGTTAGCGAGTGAACGAGGCTGAAGGAAGTTAGCGAGTGAACGAGACGGAGGGAAGTTAGCGAGTGAACGAGGCTGAAGGAAGTTAGTGAGTGAACGAGACGGAGGGAAGTTAGCGAGTGAACGAGGCTGAGGGAAGTTAGCGAGTAAACGAGACGGAGGGAAGTTAGCGAGTGAACGAGGCTGAGGGAAGTTAGCGAGTGAACGAGACGGAGGGAAGTTAGCGAGTGAACGATGCTGAAGGAAGTTAGTGAGTGAACGAGGCGGAGGGAAGTTAGCGAGTGAACGAGGCTGAAGGAAGTTAGCGAGTGAACGAGGCTGAAGGAAGTTAGCGAGTGAACGAGACGGAGGGAAGTTAGCGAGTGAACGAGGCGGAGGGAATTTAGCGAGTGAACGAGGCGGAGGGAAGTTAGCGAGTGAACGAGGCGGAGGGAAGTTAGCGAGTGAACGAGGCAGAGGGAAGTTAGCGAGTGAACGAGACGGAGGGAAGTTAGCGAGTGAACGAGGCTGAAGGAAGTTAGCGAGTGAACGAGACGAAGGGAAGTTAGCGAGTGAACGAGACGGAGGGAAGTTAGCGAGTGAACGAGACGGAGGGAAGTTAGCAAGTGAACGAGACGGAGGGAAGTTAGCGAGTGAACGAGGCTGAAGGAAGTTAGCGAGCGAACGAGACGGAGGGAAGTTAGCGAGTGAACGATGCTGAAGGAAGTTAGTGAGTGAACGAGGCGGAGGGAAGTTAGCGAGTGAACGAGGCTGAAGGAAGTTAGCGAGTGAACGAGGCTGAAGGAAGTTAGCGAGTGAACGAGACGGAGGGAAGTTAGCGAGTGAACGAGGCGGAGGGAAGTTAGCGAGTGAACGAGACGGAGGGAAGTTAGCGAGTGAACAAGGCTGAAGGAAGTTAGCGAGTGAACGAGGCGGAGGGAAGTTAGCGAGTGAACGAGGCTGAAGGAAGTTAGTGAGTGAACGAGACGGAGGGAAGTTAGCGAGTGAACGAGGCGGAGGGAAGTTAGCGAGTGAACGAGACGGAGGGAAGTTAGCGAGTGAACAAAGCTGAAGGAAGTTGGCGAGTGAACGAGACGGAGGGAAGTTAGCGAGTGAACGAGGCTGAAGGAAGTTAGTGAGTGAACGAGACGGAGGGAAGTTAACGAGTGAAAGATGCTGAAGGAAGTTAGTGAGTGAACGAGGCGGAGGGAAGTTAGCAAGTGAACGAGGCTGAAGGAAGTTAGGGAGTGAACGAGGCAGAGGGAAGTTAGCGAGTGAACGAGGCTGAAGGAAGTTAGCGAGTGAACGAGGCGGAGGGAAGTTAGCGAGTGAACGAGGCTGAAGGAAGTTAGCGAGTGAACGAGGCGGAGGGAAGTTAGCAAGTGAACGAGGCTGAAGGAAGTTAGCGAGTGAACGAGACGGAGGGAAGTTAGCGAGTGAACGATGCTGAAGGAAGTTAGTGAGTGAACGAGGCGGAGGGAAGTTAGCGAGTGAACGAGGCTGAAGGAAGTTAGCGAGTGAACGAGGCTGAAGGAAGTTAGCGAGTGAACGAGGCTGAAGGAAGTTAGCGAGTGAACGAGGCGGAGGGAAGTTAGCGAGTGAACGAGGCGGAGGGAAGTTAGCGAGTGAACGAGACGGAGGGAAGTTAGCGAGTGAACGAGGCTGAAGGAAGTTAGCGAGTGAACGAGGCTGAAGGAAGTTAGCGAGCGAACGAGACGGAGGGAAGTTAGCGAGTGAACGATGCTGAAGGAAGTTAGTGAGTGAACGAGGCGGAGGGAAGTTAGCGAGTGAATGAGGCTGAAGGAAGTTAGCGAGTGAACGAGGCTGAAGGAAGTTAGCGAGTGAACGAGACGGAGGGAAGTTAGCGAGTGAACGAGGCTGAGGGAAGTTAGCGAGTGAACGAGACGGAGGGAAGTTAGCGAGTGAACGAGGCTGAAGGAAGTTATCGAGTGAACGAGGCGGAGGGAAGTTAGCGAGTGAACGAGGCTGAAGGAAGTTAGCGAGTGAACGAGACGGAGGGAAGTTAGCGAGTGAACGAGGCGGAGGGAAGTTAGCGAGTGAACGAGGCGGAGGGAAGTTAGCGAGAGAACGAGACGGAGGGAAGCTAGCGAGTGAACGAGACGGAGGGAAGTTAGCGAGTGAACGAGGCTGAAGTAAGTTAGTGAGTGAACGAGACGGAGGGAAGTTAACGAGTGAAAGATGCTGAAGGAAGTTAGTGAGTGAACGAGACGGAGGGAAGTTAGCGAGTGAACGAGGCGGAGGGAAGTTAGCGAGTGAACGAGACGGAGGGAAGTTAGCGAGTGAACGATGCTGAAGGAAGTTAGTGAGTGAACGAGGCGGAGGGAAGTTAGCGAGTGAACGAGGCGGAGGGAAGTTAGCGAGTGAACGAGGCTGAAGGAAGTTAGCGAGTGAACGAGGCTGAAGGAAGTTAGCGAGTGAACGAGACGGAGGGAAGTTAGCGAGTGAACGAGGCGGAGGGAAGTTAGCGAGTGAACGAGACGGAGGGAAGTTAGCGAGTGAACGAGGCGGAGGGAAGTTAGCGAGTGAACGAGGCAGAGGGAAGTTAGCGAGTGAACGAGACGGAGGGAAGTTAGCGAGTGAACGAGGCTGAAGGAAGTTAGCGAGTGAACGAGGCTGAAGGAAGTTAGCGAGCGAACGAGACGGAGGGAAGTTAGCGAGTGAACGATGCTGAAGGAAGTTAGTGAGTGAACGAGGCGGAGGGAAGTTAGCGAGTGAACGAGGCTGAAGGAAGTTAGCGAGTGAACGAGGCTGAAGGAAGTTAGCGAGTGAACGAGACGGAGGGAAGTTAGCGAGTGAACGAGGCGGAGGGAAGTTAGCGAGTGAACGAGACGGAGGGAAGTTAGCGAGTGAACGAGGCTGAAGGAAGTTAGCGAGTGAACGAGGCGGAGGGAAGTTAGCGAGTGAACGAGGCTGAAGGAAGTTAGCGAGTGAACGAGACGGAGGGAAGTTAGCGAGTGAACGAGGCGGAGGGAAGTTAGCGAGTGAATGAGACGGAGGGAAGTTAGCGAGTGAACAAAGCTGAAGGAAGTTGGCGAGTGAACGAGACGGAGGGAAGTTAGCGAGTGAACGAGGCTGAAGGAAGTTAGTGAGTGAACGAGACGGAGGGAAGTTAACCTGTTAAGCTGCAACGCCACTTTTGAAAAATCCCCAGAAATGACATACCCAAACTAAAACAGATACAGTTCATGAACCCTTTGTACTAAAAGCACAAGTATGATCTCGTTTGAAAGCTGACACCTGGCAGTTTATTGTAAATGTAGAATTAATTATTGTCGTAATGACAAAAATTGTTATAAATAGCTTCAAAGTTTTGTAAAGTTATTAGAAATTATTTTTTATGAAACATCCTCATGAAAATAAAATTGAAATTGGCACTGGAGCAATCTAGAAATGCACTACAGCTAAAGCCACATGTCTAAACATTTTATGTTTAAAATCTGAAGATAATAAGCCCAAAACTCTGTATTTAGTTAAATGTTTTTCAAGACCATGTCATGTGACTAACAGTTAGGGCTAGCTAGCATGTTAGCTTAGCACACCATCAATACACGACAATATATGAGATTAAAACCATATTTATGTTCAAAACGTACTTTATAACTCAAGCTGAATGTTTTAAATAATCTTCTGTGATCTAATTTAGCTTCAGATAAAAAAATCAGACAGAAAATATATTATTTGATAGTATTATGCACAATGATGAAGTCTATATAGATTAGCATTACATTATAAATATAATCTATTATTATAAAAATACCTGGCATGGCTTGAAGAACACAGGCAAATCAGATATCATTGCAATCATGTTTATTGTCTTCAAAACATCTTTTATCTGCATGATTACAGCCGATCTCTGTTAGCTGTGTGTGTGTTCGAGGCTTCCTGGAATGTCACATGATCATGGCTCTTCTTCATGTGCCATATATGGACTATATTACTGTGCATATAGCGCCCTCAGCCTATTGGTATGAATTGAAAACACTGTGAATTAGAATACCAAACGCTCATAAAGATTACATTGACGCATTTGGGTATAAATTCAATAAATATTATTCCTGTCTATAGAAATATGATGTGAATCTAAAAGAATCTATCAATATTTCTCCAAATCTGCACATTTTTGAGCTAAAGCCCTGAGGGACGTTGTTTTGTGTATCGCTGTCATGACGACAGCACGGGAGTTTTTTATGAATGGGAGCGGCTGACACGCATAATTCATATTAAAGGTATCGACTCATTTTTTCATTTCATAACTCCTGACACAAATTAAGACATAACTGTCACTATGAGTTTCTCAGAATACAATAGTGGTCAAATACTGAAACTTGAGTCTTATATCTTTTTAATGATGTATAGTTTGTCAAGGTATAACATTAAATCTGATAGTAATTTTGAATTAAATAAATAAAAAACGCTTCAGTGCGCCGACGCACTGGTGAAGCTTAACAGGTTAACGAGTGAAAGATGCTGAAGGAAGTTAGTGAGTGAACGAGGCGGAGGGAAGTTAGCAAGTGAACGAGGCTGAAGGAAGTTAGGGAGTGAACGAGGCAGAGGGAAGTTAGCGAGTGAACGAGGCTGAAGGAAGTTAGCGAGTGAACGAGGCGGAGGGAAGTTAGCGAGTGAACGAGGCTGAAGGAAGTTAGCGAGTGAACGAGGCGGAGGGAAGTTAGCAAGTGAACGAGGCTGAAGGAAGTTAGCGAGTGAACGAGACGGAGGGAAGTTAGCGAGTGAACGATGCTGAAGGAAGTTAGGGAGTGAACGAGGCGGAGGGAAGTTAGCGAGTGAACGAGGCTGAAGGAAGTTAGCGAGTGAACGAGGCTGAAGGAAGTTAGCGAGTGAACGAGGCTGAAGGAAGTTAGCGAGTGAACGAGGCTGAAGGAAGTTAGCGAGTGAACGAGGCGGAGGGAAGTTAGCGAGTGAACGAGGCGGAGGGAAGTTAGCGAGTGAACGAGACGGAGGGAAGTTAGCGAGTGAACGAGGCGGAAGGAAGTTAGCGAGTGAACGAGACGGAGGGAAGTTAGCGAGTGAACGAGGCTGAAGGAAGTTAGCGAGTGAACGAGGCTGAAGGTAGTTAGCGAGTGAACGAGGCGGAGGGAAGTTAGCGAGTGAACGAGGCTGAAGGAAGTTAGTGAGTGAACGAGGCTGAAGGAAGTTAGCGAGTGAACGAGGCTGAAGGTAGTTAGCGAGTGAACGAGGCGGAGGGAAGTTAGCGAGTGAACGAGGCTGAAGGAAGTTAGCGAGTGAACGAGGCGGAGGGAAGTTAGCGAGTGAACGAGGCTGAAGGAAGTTAGCGAGTGAACGAGGCGGAGGGAAGTTAGCGAGTGAACGAGGCTGAAGGAAGTTAGCGAGTGAACGAGGCTGAAGGAAGTTAGCGAGTGAACGAGGCGGAGGGAAGTTAGCGAGTGAACGAGACGGAGGGAAGTTAGCGAGTGAACGAGGCTGAAGGAAGTTAGCGAGTGAACGAGGCGGAGGGAAGTTAGCGAGTGAACGAGGCTGAAGGAAGTTAGCGAGTGAACGAGACGGAGGGAAGTTAGCGAGTGAACGAGGCTGAAGGAAGTTAGCGAGCGAACGAGGCTGAAGAAAGTTAGCGAGCGAACGAGACGGAGGGAAGTTAGCGAGTGAACGAATGTGAAGGAAGTTAGTGAGTGAACGAGGCGGAGGGAAGTTAGCGAGTGAACGAGGCTGAAGGAAGTTAGCGAGTGAACGAGGCTGAAGGAAGTTAGCGAGTGAACGAGACGGAGGGAAGTTAGCGAGTGAACGAGGCGGAGGGAAGTTAGCGAGTGAACGAGACGGAGGGAAGTTAGCGAGTGAACGAGGCGGAGGGAAGTTAGCGAGTGAACGAGGCGGAGGGAAGTTAGCGAGTGAACGAGACGGAGGGAAGTTAGCGAGTGAACGAGGCTGAAGGAAGTTAGCGAGTGAACGAGACGGAGGGAAGTTAGCGAGTGAACGAGACGGAGGGAAGTTAGCGAGTGAACGAGACGGAGGGAAGTTAGCAAGTGAACGAGACGGAGGGAAGTTAGCGAGTGAACGAGGCTGAAGGAAGTTAGCGAGCGAACGAGACGAAGGGAAGTTAGCGAGTGAACGATGCTGAAGGAAGTTAGTGAGTGAACGAGGCGGAGGGAAGTTAGCGAGTGAACGAGGCTGAAGGAAGTTAGCGAGTGAACGAGGCTGAAGGAAGTTAGCGAGTGAACGAGACGGAGGGAAGTTAGCGAGTGAACGAGGCTGAGGGAAGTTAGCGAGTGAACGAGACGGAGGGAAGTTAGCGAGTGAACGAGGCTGAAGGAAGTTAGCGAGTGAACGAGGCGGAGGGAAGTTAGCGAGTGAACGAGGCTGAAGGAAGTTAGCGAGTGAACGAGACGGAGGGAAGTTAGCGAGTGAACGAGGCGGAGGGAAGTTAGCGAGTGAACGAGACGGAGGGAAGTTAGCGAGTGAACGAGGCTGAAGGAAGTTAGCGAGTGAACGAGACGGAGGGAAGTTAGCGAGTGAACGAGGCTGAAGGAAGTTAGTGAGTGAACGAGACGGAGGGAAGTTAACGAGTGAAAGATGCTGAAGGAAGTTAGTGAGTGAACGAGACGGAGGGAAGTTAGCGAGTGAACGAGGCGGAGGGAAGTTAGCGAGTGAACGAGACGGAGGGAAGTTAGCGAGTGAACGATGCTGAAGGAAGTTAGTGAGTGAACGAGGCGGAGGGAAGTTAGCGAGTGAACGAGGCTGAAGGAAGTTAGCGAGTGAACGAGGCTGAAGGAAGTTAGCGAGTGAACGAGACGGAGGGAAGTTAGCGAGTGAACGAGGCGGAGGGAAGTTAGCGAGTGAACGAGACGGAGGGAAGTTAGCGAGTGAACGAGGCGGAGGGAAGTTAGCGAGTGAACGAGGCAGAGGGAAGTTAGCGAGTGAACGAGACGGAGGGAAGTTAGCGAGTGAACGAGGCTGAAGGAAGTTAGCGAGTGAAGAGACGGAGGGAAGTTAGCGAGTGAACGAGACGGAGGGAAGTTAGCGAGTGAACGAGACGGAGGGAAGTTAGCAAGTGAACGAGACGGAGGGAAGTTAGCGAGTGAACGAGGCTGAAGATAGTTAGCGAGCGAACGAGACGGAGGGAAGTTAGCGAGTGAACGATGCTGAAGGAAGTTAGTGAGTGAACGAGGCGGAGGGAAGTTAGCGAGTGAACGAGGCTGAAGGAAGTTAGCGAGTGAACGAGGCTGAAGGAAGTTAGCGAGTGAACGAGACGGAGGGAAGTTAGCGAGTGAACGAGGCGGAGGGAAGTTAGCGAGTGAACGAGACGGAGGGAAGTTAGCGAGTGAACAAGGCGGAGGGAAGTTAGCGAGTGAATGAGACGGAGGGAAGTTAGCGAGTGAACAAAGCTGAAGGAAGTTGGCGAGTGAACGAGACGGAGGGAAGTTAGCGGGTGAACGAGGCTGAAGGAAGTTAGTGAGTGAACGAGACGGAGGGAAGTTAACGAGTGAAAGATGCTGAAGGAAGTTAGTGAGTGAACGAGGCGGAGGGAAGTTAGCAAGTGAACGAGGCTGAAGGAAGTTAGCGAGTGAACGAGGCTGAAGGAAGTTAGCGAGTGAACGAGACGGAGGGAAGTTAGCGAGTGAACGAGGCGGAGGGAAGTTAGCGAGTGAACGAGACGGAGGGAAGTTAGCGAGTGAACGAGGCGGAGGGAAGTTAGCGAGTGAACGAGGCGGAGGGAAGTTAGCGAGTGAACGAGACGGAGGGAAGTTAGCGAGTGAACGAGGCTGAAGGAAGTTAGCGAGTGAACGAGACGGAGGGAAGTTAGCGAGTGAACGAGACGGAGGGAAGTTAGCGAGTGAACGAGACGGAGGGAAGTTAGCGAGTGAACGAGACGGAGGGAAGTTAGCGAGTGAACGAGGCTGAAGGAAGTTAGCGAGCGAACGAGACGGAGGGAAGTTAGCGAGTGAACGATGCTGAAGGAAGTTAGCGAGTGAACGAGGCGGAGGGAAGTTAGCGAGTGAACGAGGCTGAAGGAAGTTAGCGAGTGAACGAGGCTGAAGGAAGTTAGCGAGTGAACGAGACGGAGGGAAGTTAGCGAGTGAACGAGGCGGAGGGAAGTTAGCGAGTGAACGAGACGGAGGGAAGTTAGCGAGTGAACGAGGCTGAAGGAAGTTAGCGAGTGAACGAGGCGGAGGGAAGTTAGCGAGT
The DNA here is from genome assembly GCF_964197995.2 of Scardinius erythrophthalmus. NCBI lineage: Eukaryota > Metazoa > Chordata > Actinopteri > Cypriniformes > Leuciscidae > Scardinius > Scardinius erythrophthalmus. The sequence continues at coordinate 2,682,836 of NC_138245.1, forward strand.
GAACGAGGCTGAAGGAAGTTAGCGAGTGAACGAGACGGAGGGAAGTTAGCGAGTGAACGAGGCGGAGGGAAGTTAGCGAGTGAACGAGACGGAGGGAAGTTAGCGAGTGAACGAGGCTGAAGGAAGTTAGCGAGTGAACGAGGCGGAGGGAAGTTAGCGAGTGAACGAGGCTGAAGGAAGTTAGCGAGTGAACGAGACGGAGGGAAGTTAGCGAGTGAACGAGGCGGAGGGAAGTTAGCGAGTGAACGAGACGGAGGGAAGTTAGCGAGTGAACAAAGGTGAAGGAAGTTGGCGAGTGAACGAGACAGAGGGAAGTTAGCGAGTGAACGAGGCTGAAGGAAGTTAGTGAGTGAACGAGACGGAGGGAAGTTAACGAGTTCAAAGATGCTGAAGGAAGTTAGTGAGTGAACGAGACGGAGGGAAGTTAACGAGTGAAAGATGCTGAAGGAAGTTAGTGAGTGAACGAGGCGGAGGGAAGTTAGCAAGTGAACGAGGCTGAAGGAAGTTAGGGAGTGAACGAGGCAGAGGGAAGTTAGCGAGTGAACGAGGCTGAAGGAAGTTAGCAAGTGAACGAGGCGGAGGGAAGTTAGCGAGTGAACGAGGCTGAAGGAAGTTAGCGAGTGAACGAGGCGGAGGGAAGTTAGCAAGTGAACGAGGCTGAAGGAAGTTAGCGAGTGAACGAGACGGAGGGAAGTTAGCGAGTGAACGATGCTGAAGGAAGTTAGTGAGTGAACGAGGCGGAGGGAAGTTAGCGAGTGAACGAGGCTGAAGGAAGTTAGCGAGTGAACGAGGCGGAAGGAAGTTAGCGAGTGAACGAGGCTGAAGGAAGTTAGCGAGTGAACGAGGCTGAAGGAAGTTAGCGAGTGAACGAGGCGGAGGGAAGTTAGCGAGTGAACGAGGCGGAGGGAAGTTAGCGAGCGAACGAGACGGAGGGAAGTTAGCGAGTGAACGAGGCTGAAGGAAGTTAGCGAGTGAACGAGACGGAGGGAAGTTAGCGAGTGAACGAGGCTGAAGGAAGTTAGCGAGTGAACGAGGCTGAAGGTAGTTAGCGAGTGAACGAGGCGGAGGGAAGTTAGCGAGTGAACGAGGCTGAAGGAAGTTAGTGAGTGAACGAGGCTGAAGGAAGTTAGCGAGTGAACGAGGCTGAAGGTAGTTAGCGAGTGAACGAGGCGGAGGGAAGTTAGCGAGTGAACGATGCTGAAGGAAGTTAGTGAGTGAACGAGGCGGAGGGAAGTTAGCGAGTGAACGAGGCTGAAGGAAGTTAGCGAGTGAACGAGGCGGAAGGAAGTTAGCGAGTGAACGAGGCTGAAGGAAGTTAGCGAGTGAACGAGGCTGAAGGAAGTTAGCGAGTGAACGAGGCGGAGGGAAGTTAGCGAGTGAACGAGGCGGAGGGAAGTTAGCGAGCGAACGAGACGGAGGGAAGTTAGCGAGTGAACGAGGCTGAAGGAAGTTAGCGAGTGAACGAGACGGAGGGAAGTTAGCGAGTGAACGAGGCTGAAGGAAGTTAGCGAGTGAACGAGGCTGAAGGTAGTTAGCGAGTGAACGAGGCGGAGGGAAGTTAGCGAGTGAACGAGGCTGAAGGAAGTTAGTGAGTGAACGAGGCTGAAGGAAGTTAGCGAGTGAACGAGGCTGAAGGTAGTTAGCGAGTGAACGAGGCGGAGGGAAGTTAGCGAGTGAAGGGCATGACAATTTTGGACTGGGCCTTAGATAGTAGTGAAGAATCTTACTTAAAGGCAGGGTAGGCAGGTTTTTTCTAAAAAACTTTTTCCAAAATTTGTTTAAACTGATTTATATACCAATACATAATTAAAATGTAAGTACTCTGAAAAGGAGAGTATAAAAATCGAGTGTCTGTAGTCCTCTCAGGGCTGCAATAAACATGCGCGCACCCGTTTGACTCGAGGAGAGGAGAGAGGCACGGAAGCTAGGAAGAATCACAATTATGGCAGAGAAAGAGCAGTCAAAATTCCCAGTACCTGCATATATAGTCAGCGAAGGCAAACAAGGCAAAAAAAGGAAGACAGTATTCGAAAAGGCTATGACCAAAAAGTCTTTGGATAAAGCAAGAAGTCAGACGAGAGTCAATATAGTGTAGTCCTCATCAGAGCCAACAGTGCTTTCATTGTGGAAGCTCTTGCATGCAAAACACTGTATATGTTATGAATCTTACACGAAATTCACCTTCATCACAGTGTAACTGATGGGAAAACGTGCATCAATGCAACCTGTTTTTAGCTTTGCCTTATGTTACTAGCTCGTTACCGAATCAAACTCAATACAGTGCTATGCATAAGTTTAGACACCCATACTAAAGTTGACTAAAAAGAGGAATAAAAAATCATCTTTTGGAAACTGAACTTAATGCCTTAATTTAAAAAATTAGGAAAAATCCAACCTTTGGAATTAAAATAGCCCCACATCATCACATAGCCTTCACCATACCTAGAGATTGGCATGGTTTTATTTCAGTTAGCCTAATAGCTAGTTTGATTTGCATTGAGAGATAATCTTATGGAAAGTACTCCATGCCAATCTCTAGGTATGGTGAAGGCTATGTGATGATGTGGGGCTATTTTAATTCCAAAGGCCAAGGGAACTTTATCAGGATGCATAGTATCCTGGATCCATGAAGTAACTGGCCTTTAAAAATAAAAATCTGCCTGCCTCAATGGGAATTTAACATAGGGGTGTCCAAACTTATGCACCCTGTATTTTAAGGAAGAATATTTATTTATTTACGATACATTATTCATTCACAAAGAAAATTGGTGTCCTTAAAGGTTGGATTTTTCCTAATTTTTTAAATTAAGGCATTAAGTTCAATTTCCAAAAGATGATTTTTTATTCCTCTTTTTAGTCAACTTTAGCATGGGTGTCTAAACTTATGCATAGCACTGTATATTTTAAACTTTACCAGTATCGATATGCTAGCTTAATAGTGAGTACTAACAGCCATGTTAGTTGTTTATATTCAATGATAAAGTTAGGTATTTTATTACATGTGATTCTGACATGATGTCACTACATGCACTGCGCTCCTCTCCGCTTGGCGCTGGCAAACACGTCCTCCTCCAGCTGAGTGGTCGGCATTGCGCGTTCATGTGTTTTGGGGGCGTGGCTTTGGAAGGAGCCCAGAATGGAGGGGGTGGAGTGAATGGAATAAGTAGCTGTGTTTATTGCAGCCCTGAGAGGACTACAGACACTCGATTTTTATACTCTCTTTTTCAGAGTACTTACATTTTAATTATGTATTGGTATATAAAGACAGTTAAAACAAATGTGGGAAAAAGTTTTTTTAGAAAAAACCTGCCTACCCTGCCTTTAAGATCTTACAGGAAACCTACTTCCTGTCATGTGACAAGAAGTCTCAAAAAGGTGTGTCCAAATTTGCATACTAATCTATATTTTGTAGACTAAATAGTGCCAACAAGAAAAAGTGCACTTCAAATGCCCGAATGGTGCTCTTCAATGAACTGAAAAGCGTGTGTAATGTTGGGGACTCATCGGTCGCAGCTTTAGATATTTATTGGAGCGGGACAGGCTGACAAAATAACCTTATGAAGTTCATACTCCACACAGTTAAGTACATGGCATAAGTGCATAGTGTTTCATTTGGAGCACAACTATACTTTTTAAAGACAAACACACACAGGCTATAATCTGAGCTGTAGTAATGTGTTTGGATCCTTTTTTTATAATGACATTTTTTTATTGTAGGAATACATACAGAAATTGTACAAAATACACATATCGACAAAAAATAAAACAAAACACAGACAAACAACAATATAAGGACAGGCAAAGAAAAAAACTAAACAAAAAAAAGGTAGAGAAAAGAAAGACCTTATACATTGAAATATTTGTCCTTTGGGGGTGTTGAGTGTGTTACGGCGTTCAGTAATTAAACACGTGTTTGGATCCTGAATAACGGAGTTGTTCTGTCGGGATGCAGGGCGCTGCGGGCGAGGACGGTCGGCCGGGACCCCCGGGGCCTCAGGGTGTTCGTGGCCAGCCGGGAGTGATGGGATTCCCTGGACCCAAGGGTGGCAATGTAAACATGAACACTCTTATCAATACACGTCTGTTTGATTTGTGTGCATTAAGGCAACTTGAATGTGTCCATTACTGGTCTTTTTTGTTATTAATTATTACGCTAAACATTTTTTGGTAACATTTTATTTTACAGTGTCCTTGTTACATATGTTACATGTACTTACCCTAGTAATAACAGTAAATGATGCATAATTACATTCAACTAACCCTCAACCAAATCCTAATCCTACCCTAACCCTATAGTAAGCACATGTTGTTGATTAATATTACTCAGTACTTAAATATGTAATTCCACTGTAACAATGACACCTTAAAATAAAGTGTAACCCACTTTTTATAGTTGAAAACATATAGTGCTCTGAATCTTAATCAGTTTATATCAGGCATGTTTCTCTCTCTGCAGGGTGAGGCTGGGAAAGCCGGAGAGAAGGGACTCGCTGGAGCTCCGGGTTTGCGTGTAAGTTTTGCTGTCCGATATCCTCAACTCATCCACACTGCTAAACACAGTGGAAGCAGAACAGCTTGACTGATCTTCAGGCCGACTGAGCGCTAGTCCTTCTCATTAGCGGCGCTGAGCTCTCTTGGCAGGGTTTCTTAGCAATTTCTCAGAGCTAAAACGGTCATGTGCTTTAAGGAAAACTGGACGTTTGGATGCATTTCGGTGGCTCTCATATATATTTCAGTCAACATCACTAAACATAGATTTGGGTAAATGGTAATTTACCAAGGTAAAAATAGTAAGTGTGATAGTATCAAGAAAACATGCCGTTTCCAAAACTAGCTGTTATTTCCAAGCTTTATGGTCGTGAAAAATTCTTTTCTCACACAAACATCAGCAAAATAATGATCCTACTGGACAATTTGCATGTTTACATTTTCTTTCCAAAACTGTTAGTTAAACTATAAATTCAAAACCTAACATAATAGAAAAATGAATAAGACAGCAATTTTCTACATTGCATTCATACAGAAAATACTGAAATGTATTCTGAATCTGAAATGCTATCAGAACAATTGGATATAGCTGAACACACACGTGTTACAGCTTTTTACAATCACTACAAGCCATTTCTCAGTTTCTTTAATTTCACATTCAAAATGCACTAAAACTACCTAAACCCTTCATTCATGTTTCAAATCAACTCGTTCTTCCAGAACACTAGCAAAGGTTTCACCCGACAACGACCTCAAAAACACCAACAACACTTTATACAATTTTCTTTATACAAACTTTACAAAACAAGAATGACTCTCTCCTGTTTATTATCCACCACAGGTCCATGTTTACATTACAGTACAAACTTATTCCTAAATGGTTCCCCTTTTAGATAGTAATGAAACTGATAGACTAACACCTGTGTGTGTTCAGCTACTGTACATCTAATTGTGTTGATAGTATTTCATTTTTAAAATTCAGAATATATTTCATTATGGTATTACTGTAGAAATGTAGCAAATTCCGGTCTTATTCATTATTGTATTATGTTATGTTTTGAAACAAGCATGTGAACATGAAAATTGTCCTGTAGATTCAGAGTTTTGCTGGTGTTTGTGTCGAAGTGAGAAAAAAATTCATGTAATTTGAAAGATCCCAGCATTCAGCAAGCAATTTTGCGTTTAAAAGACGTCTAATAGCCGTCCAAACACAGCCCAGACGTCTGGATAAAACAAGGAAAATTTGGGCTGTCAGTGAAAATTAAATAGACGATTAAACCATCGCCCGAGAATAGACTAGTCATCAATTAGACAGCAAAGAAATGAAATGAGTGAAGAAATGAAATCAAACAGCTTGTAATCACTGTTGACTTTGCTTTCATGATGGAGTATCATACATCTCATCTCGCAAGTTATTTTGGCAAAAACGACATGTAACCAAATTCACGGTTATTTTGGCTAGAAGTGTGTTCCTCATAGCCGGACTATATCGGGTCTATAGTTAACCTAGACGGAGAAATGACGGCTATTGCTTGTCGAGATATAGTCATTGAGTACATTTTGTACAAAAGCAATGATAAATGATGCACAGTTGTGAAGAGTTTTGAAAAAGTGCCCCAAGTATTGACATTATAAAACAAAAATCTGTAACAGCATGTGTAAACTGCCTAAAGCTGTTACGTGCTAACTGAAGTGACCTTGACGTCCGGGTTAGCGGTAGCATTAGCCATCAGGCAAGTGTTATTTAACTAAACTCCTGATGTACTTACAAACTTTCCAATGCCTCGTTTCATGAGTACAGAACCTATTTGTACTACTGTAGAAGTTTGGTCCATTCTAGGCATTATTAGTGGAGTAATTTACCAGATACATCATTGGATCCATTAGCGCCTGCACTAAACCATCCGGCTGATATCTCTAGATAAGCTCTAACTTTAATAATGTTCGACCAAGGGAGAAAAGGCTTCTTGGCTCGAGGTCATGGTGCAAAGGACCCTAGGCTGATTTTACTCCGAACCATCCCTTTAAGAAACTAGAAGAGTTTGTCAGCAAATGCGACGCACCCTTTCACACCTCAGCTTCACCTCATACAGCGCTGTAGTGACGAATGTCTTGTCCTCTGCAGGGTCTGCCTGGTAAAGACGGAGAGACGGGCGCCGCTGGACCCCCTGGACCTGCTGTGAGTGTGTCTCTGTGTGTGTGTGTGTGTGTGTGTGTCCATCGCGTGCTAATGCAAGATTAAGCAGAATGAGCGCTGAGATGATGTGATGTTCACAGGGTCCTGCAGGAGAGAGAGGAGAACAGGGTCAACCAGGACCATCGGGCTTCCAGGTGAGTGTGTGAACGCCGCAGATCACTGTTGCCGTGCTTTATATTAGAGCTGCACGATTCTGGATAACCTGAACATCATGATTTTTTTGTTTATAATAGAGATCACAATTCTCTTCTTTAAAAACAAAACAAAAACGGTTTGAATTGATGATATAATGACTCACTCATAAAGACTTCACTTGTTTCATTACTGGATGAATCAGCGTTTTTAAACGAATCACTTGAGTGAATGATTCAATGACTCACTCATAAAGACTTCACTTGTTTAATTACTGGATGAATCAGCGTTTTTAAATGAATCACTTGAGTGAATGATTCAATGACTCACTCATAAAGACTTCACTTGTTTAATTACTGGATGAATCAGCGTTTTTAAATGAATCACTTGAGTGAATGATTCAATGACTCACTCATAAAGACTTCACTTGTTTAATTACTGGATGAATCAGCGTTTTTAAATGAATCACTTGAGTGAATGATTCAATGACTCACTCATAAACACTTCACTTGTTTAATTACTGGATGAATCAGTGTTTTTAAATTACTCATTTGAGTGAATGATTCAATGACTCATAAACACTTCACTTGTTTCATTACTGGATGAATCAGCGTTTTTGGACGAATATCTTCAACAAATGATTCAATGACAAATACATTTATAACAGTCAATTGTCGCCACCTACTGGTGTAAAGATGTAATTGAAACAATCATTATTTAAAGTGTCAAGTTACTTTCAAAAGGTGATTTACTCTATTTTGATCTCTACCGTAGACATCAGTGTTTATATCTGAACTATAAACTTTTATCTCAGTTCTTCTATGATTATCTGAATGATTGTAAGACAGAATTAATCATACTGTGTGTTGAAAAGACTGTTTGTGAAGCTGTTTCATGCCTAAACATGAAAACTGCTATCTCTGGATCAAAACACAGATCTGAACGTTCGCTTAATTTTCACTTTAATAGACATAGAGCCGAATCACTGTCATTTAAATAAGATTGTGTGGGTCTTTGAGTTGAGATCGCAATCTTTTAACGATTAATTGTGAAGCTGTAGTATGGTGACATGTAAAGTATCTAGTTTAAGTCAAGTTAAATGCATTAACATCGTTGAATCAACTTAAATGAATTAGTTTATACTAACAAAATGCATTTGTATGGGTTAAATCAGGAGGAAATAGCTCTAATAGCCCATGTAAGAAGGACACCTAAAATAAAGTGTGGTAACACTTTATTTTACAGTGTCCTTGTTACATATGTTACATGTACTTACCATAGTAATATCATTAAATTATGCATAATTACATGCAACTAACGCTACAACAAACCTAATCCTACCCTAATCCTGTAGTAAATACATGTAGTTAAATAATATTACTCAGTACTTGAATGTATAATTACACCGTGACAAGGAGACCTTAAAATAAAGTGTAACCTAAAGTGTTACCCATTCTACTAACTGTAAGTAACTACTTGTCAACTAGCAGTCATTACAGTATTGATAGACTGATTAATATCTGCTAACTCTTTATTTAGATGCTCCTCAACAGACATTCTACTGACTATAAGTAACTTTACAAGTACGTCAACTTATTCTACTAACCCGAACCCAAACCTTAAAGAGTTACTTGACATGTAGTTGAAAATTAATGAGAGTTAGTTGACATGTAGTTACTTACAGTGTGTCGAATGTCTAAAGTGGACTATCAAAATAAAGCAACATTAATTGAAATACTTAATATAAAATGGGACCATTTATTTTAATAACATGTTTGGATATGGTTATATTTGTTAGAGAGCATAACAGATCAGAAAACGTCTGATGTTTGTGATGTTCATAGGGTCTGCCCGGACCCCCCGGTCCCCCTGGTGAAGGAGGGAAACCCGGTGATCAGGTAAGAGTTCCTGAATCCCACGAGGAATCTTTACTTGTTTTTCTGTTGGCCACACATAGATGTGTAATAAAGCCGTGTGTGTGTCTTTGCTCATCCAGGGTGTTCCAGGAGAAGCTGGAGCCGCAGGGGTCACTGGCCCCCGAGTGAGTCTCTAACCCTCGTTTTCTCTTTGCTTTGTAAGTACGTTGTATTGCGTGTGTTAAAGTTCCCTTGTCCTGCTCAGGGTGAGCGTGGTTTCCCAGGAGAGAGAGGAGGTGCGGGGCCGCAGGGCCTCCAGGGGCCTCGAGGTTTACCAGGAACTCCAGGAACCGACGGACCCAAGGTAAGCGGATCAATCAGACAGAGATTACCATCAACAACTCATCATTTCTTCTTCTAGAGTGTGTCAACCTAAGCATTACAATGTCATAAGGACTGTGGCTTAAACCTGTTCAGGAGTATATGTGTGGATACACTTGATATCTGGTCAAAATTTCTAAACTGTTAAAGGGTT